>NW_024081083.1:1489642-1591543 GCF_003009895.1 Hyaena hyaena | reverse complement strand
TCCTTTTCCCCTCTCACTCCCCGTAGAGGGTAGAGGGGGATCGCCTCCCACCCTGGAGTCTCCGATCCCGGCCCGATTTTATCTTCCCTGGTTCGCACTCATGTTAGAAGGCTCTCTCAGTGGATTCTGCGTCCTGTTTCTCCCAATCTCTCAGGTTTCGTAAGGTTTCCAATGGCTTCAGATCTTTTCCTTGTGATGTACGGGCGCTAGTGCAAGTACGGAGCTCCTTACTTCTCCGCCATCTTGCCCCCTTTCCAAATGATTCTTATATTAATCAAGTCTGAGATAACAGTAAAACTGTATCATATAGGCATTTAACTTACACTTAAGCTACTATGACATATTTCAGTAAAAGGTGCATAAAAAGGGATAAATAAAAATAAAGCAAACACATGATCCAGAATAAATACAAGATGAGAAATAGGAATCTGGACACCGATGGGATATTATTCTTATAGTACTGGCTAAGTGTGGTTCAAGAGTTTAAAGATGTGCATTTTTTTTTGTGTTGTTACCCTTCCCCTAAATACATTGGTGTTCTTTATGGGAAATTACAGAGTTTCAAGTTACCTTGGACTCAGTGAAAATGCTGTCTTTTGTGCGTGTTTTGAGAGCTACATAAGAAACAACTCTTCTATATATCTTTTTTCTTTTTTTTTTTTGTCTTGGAGTCACCTCACATTGTTGAATTTACAGGCAATCTCTAATATGACCAAATGCTTGCTAAATCAATTCTACTGTAGTTTATACTACTAGAGGTGATTTGTTTTATTTTGTCTGTACCTAAGTATAGGATTTTATGTTTATTCTTATTACTTTTCTTATTAAATTTGACTCATCATTCCAAACTTTTGCTTTGGGGATCAAGTTGCTATTATACTCAGCCTTGTACCACCTATTTTCCATGATAAACCAAAACCTGACCCCTCCTTGTTGGTAATTAAGACTTTTGTATTAACTACTATACTTAACATCTAAAAATGCACATTTTTTTTCACACTGTTGGGTATTTGAGATTATGTCTTAAAATCAGTGGGCTCATCAAGAAAATAATAGGACAAGCCACAGACACAGAGAAAATATTTGCAAAAGACACATCTGATAAAGAACTATTATCCAAAACATGCAAAGAACTCTTAAAACTCAACAATATGGAGAAAACAAGTCCGTTAAAAAATGGGCAACAAAACCTTAACAGACGTCTCACCAAAGAATATTCAGATGAAGGGGATGACTCACTGGAATCTACTCCTGAAATCATTATTGTACTACATGCTAACTAACTTAGATGTAAATTAGAAAGAAAAGAAAAGAAAGAAAAGAAGGAAAGAAGAAAGAAAGGAAGCAAGGAAGGAAGGAAGAGAATATTCAGATGACAGGTAAGTATACGGAAAATATTTTTAACATTATATGTCATTAGGGAATTGCAAATTAAAGCATCAGTGAGATACCACCACATCCCATTAGAATGGCCAATATCCAGAACACTGACAACAACAGATGCTGACAAATATGTGGAGCAACAGGAACTCTCATTCACTGCTGGTGAGAATGCAGAATGGTACAGCCACTTTGGAAGATATTTCGATGGTTTCTTGCAGAACTTAACACACTCTTATCATACATTCCAGCAATCAAGTTCTTTGGAATTCATCCGAATGAATCGAAATCTTATATCCACACAAAAACCTATACACAAATGTTTCTGGCAACTGTATGCATAATTGTCAAAACTTAGAAGCAACCAAGATACCTTTCAGTAGTTGAGTAGATGGACAAACTGTGGTATACTCAAATAATGGAATATTATTCAGCCATAAGAGGACATGAGCTACAGAGCCATAAAAAGACATGGAGAAAATATAAATACGTATTGTGAATTGAAAGGAGCCAGTCTGAAAAGACCACATCTTGTATAATTCAAACTATATCGTTCTGGAAAAGGCCAAGGTAAGGAGAGAGTAGCTGCCAGGGGTTTGGGAGTAAGGGAGGATCGATAGGTAGAACACAGAAAACTGTAGGGAAGTGAAAGTACTCTGTACAACACTACCATGGTGGATACATGTCATTCTACATTTGTCCAAACCCATAAGATGCACAACACCAAAAATACCCGCTAATGTGAACTGTGGACTTTGGATGATTATGACATGACAACAACAGATTTACAAACAATCACAAATGCTGATGTCTACTGTAGAGCAGGCTGACCACTGTGAGGCCAGGGGGTATATGGGAACTCTGTATTTTCTGCTCAACTTGGTGGTCAACCTAAGTCATTTTCTAAAATATAAGTTTAGTAATTAAAAAGATTACTGAGATCTTGAAATCCCTATTGGCCGAGCAGTGGCCATGATGTGGCGGTCCTTACCTGTGCTTGCGTAAATATGATCATTGCTGTTCATCTGATCAACACTGCACAGGAAGTATGTACACTGTTGAGACTAACTTTAAACTATGATTCAGCTTTGAAACAAAGTTGTGGTAGGTGTGAATAGCACAGAAACAGGGCAACCATGTTAGTGAAGCAAATAAGGGCCATGAGAGTCATAACCAAAACTCTATATTTTCTTGAGAATACCGGAGCTGGGAAAACCAGTGCTTGAAGCTCTGATTCATTTTATTCCTGAGACAAAGCACGAAAAGTCCATCACAGGACAAGTAAGAAGAAGAAGAGAATCTAATAAATCCTGAGAAGGGGTCAAAGAAATCTTACAAGGTGAGAAAAAGAGGATGTGACAGTGTCATGTGACTTAAAAGATAAAATACAAAGCCAAGCCTAGTCAAACAGGAAGTGCTGACAAAGACTGGCGATTCCTGAAAAAGCCTCAAAATTTGACTGTCAATGCTAAAGGAACTGGGAAAGCAAGCTAGGAGCATAAGTAAGTCTAAAAGCCTTTACAATAAGTTTAATGGTAAATTCTAAGTAATTAGAAAGTAACATATTAGTTTAATAGGTAGCATTTTTTCCTTAGTAATATGGACAATTATGGTGAATCTTATAATGAATAGTGTCTCAGGTCACAGGGGCACCAGGGGGGCTCAGTCCGTTAAGCGTCTGACTCTTGATTTCTGCTCAGGTCTTGATTTCATGGTTCATGAGATTGAGCCTCGCGTCAGGCTCTATGTTGACAGTGTGGAGCCTGCTCGGGATTCTGTGTCTCCCTCTCTCTCTGCCCCCTCTCCCGCTCACACTCTGTCTCTCTATCTCTCAAAAATAAAAAATAAAATAAAACAAAACATAATGTATGATTATAATGTCAATAAAAGATGCCAAAAGTCCTCAGAAAGATCAAGTCAGAGTGGACTCCCTGTTAATGGTTTGCAATTACATGAAGACTAATGTCTGAAAGATGAAGGTTTGTGATTCCACTAACTAAAAATGCAATTCTTGTAATCTTTTTTGTCATACTTATCACTTAAAAACAAAAGCTATCCAGATGAAATAGATGTTTTTACAGAAGCAAATTTCTAGTCACAGAGATTCAGTAGAAGTTTTAGCTTGGTTTTGTGCAAGAAAGGAATATGGGCGTTCCCTTGTGATTATGGGGATTATGCTTTTATACAGTTCCAATTCGCTTTATGATGTAACTGTGAACGTGACACCATTTTTATCTCAGTGTAAAAAAAGTTGTGGGTTGGGGCACCTGGGTGACTCAGTTGGTAAGCATCTGTCTTCAGCTCAGGTCATGGCCTCGTGGTTTGTGAGTTCAAGCCCTGCATTGGGCTTTGTGTCGACAGCTTTGGATCCTCTGTCTCCCTCTCTATCTGCCCCTCTTCCACTCACACATGCGAGAGCACTCACGTGTGCTCTCTCTCTCTCTCTCTCTTAAGAATAAATAAACATTTAGGGGTGCCTGGGTGGCTCAGTCGGTTAAGCATCTGACTTCAGCTCAGGTCATGATCTCACGGCTTGTGGGTTCAAGCACCACATCGGGCTCTGTGCTGACAGCCAGCTCAGAGCCTGAAGCCTGCTTCAGATTCTGTGTCTCCCTCTCTCTCTGCCTCTCCCCTGCTCATGCTCTCTCTATCTCTCTCTCTCAAAAACAAATAAAACATGGGGCACCTGGGTGGCTTAGTCGGTTAAGCGTCCAACTTTCGCTTGGGTCATGATCTCGCGGTTCGTGGGTTCGAGCCCCGCGTCAGGCTCTGTGCTGACTGCCAGCTCAGAGCCTGGAGCCTGTTTCAGTCTGTGACTCCCTCTCTCTCTGACCCTCCCCTGCTCACGCTGTCTCTCTCTCTCTCCTAGAAATAAATAAAACATTAAAAAATTAAAAAAAAACACAAATAAAACATTTTTTAAAAAGAATAAATAAACATTTAAAAAAGAATAGTGGGCTGTATCAGTTTCATACTTATTAGAGAGAAGCAACAAAAGCTGGCTTTGGCAATTAGAAGAGAGGTTAACTAACAGGATGCTGGTGTTTGCACTGATGGCATTGGAAGTTTGAGAAGCACTTTAAATGCAGAACAAGTAATCTCTGGTTTTAGATACTGACTTCGGCTCAGGTCATGGTCTCATGGTCCGTGGGTTGGAGTCCGGCGTTGGGCTCTGTGCTGACAGCTCGGAACCTGGAGCCTGCTTTGGATTCCGTCTCCCTCTCTCTCTGCCCCTCCCCCACTCATGCTCTGTCTCTGTCTCTGTCTCTCTCTCAAAAATAAACATAAAAAATTAAAAACAAATAAGTAAATTATCTACTAATAAAACAAACAAACAAAAAACCTGAACATATCGCTGTAAACTGCTAACCAATTTGGCAAAATAAGCTAGATACAATACAGCAAAATATTTTTAAATGTTTTCTTTATTTTTGAAAGAGAAAACATGAACAGAGGAGGAGCAGAGAGAAAGATGGGGACTGAGGATCCAAAGCAGGCTCTGTGATGTTAGCTTAGAGCCGCATGTGGGGCTCAAACTCACAAACCAAGAGATCATGACCTGAGCCAAAGTCAAGCACTCAACTGACTGAGCCACCCAGGCACCTCACACAAAGCATTTTCTTTAGTCAACTTTAAAACAAGCAAAACATATTCTGTGTAATTGTTACAAAGAATCAACTCCTTGACTGAGCAGTTTCAGAAGGTAACTGAGTGGTTTATAGAAGTATCAGAAACAATTAGAGCCCTGATGGTCAGGGACCTGGAGCATCAAAGCCCATAGCTGGCAGAGACTTCATGGCTTAGGCCCCTGCAAATGGCACACTGGAAATGAAATACTGGCTTAAAGCCAAGAATGAAGACAGCCCTGTCCATGAAATGAGAACCAGGAAATTTGTCATCACTTTCCAAAGAAACAGTAAAGAAGCTTTCTATATACTGAGAACCATGAGAGAAAAAAAATTCGCTCTTGATAAATGAGAATCCCAAGTTGCACTGCACACGTGTGTGTGGTTCTCACTCACACGAGCCATGTTGAGCTCATCTATACCCAAGGAATTAACATGAAAATTCATTTGGAATCAGTGAAACCTATAAAGTTCTGGCAGAGAAAAGTGCAGAGATGAGCTCCTAGTTAAGGATTATAAATCACCCAAGGAAGCAAACCCCAAGAGGGAGATTTAGTAGACAGAACAAACAAAAGTATTAACACATCCTAAACTATAAATAATAGCTCTGAAAGAGGTTTGAAAGTAAATACGTAGAAATGTTCTCAGAAAGATCAAGAAGGAAATAGAAATTATAAGACAGGAACAGGACCTTTCAGGGAGAAAAAGCAGATTTGAAAAAAAATTGACATTCTTTTTTATAAAATATGTATTTATTTTGAGGGAGAGACAGAGAGGAGAGAGCAGTCTTCATGTTGTCAGTGCAGAGCCCGACACAGGACTTGAACTCATGAGCTGTGATACCATGACTTGAACAGAAATCAAGAGTTGGATGCTTAACCAACTGAGCCACCCAGGCACCCCCCTCCAAAAAATTGACATTCTAGAAATTAAAAGAAAAGGGCCTCTGAAATTAAGAAGAACTGAAGGGAGAGTTAGTCAATTAACAGATGGAGTTTGAGGAAAATTGCCATAATGTGTCACAAAGAGATAAATAAATGGAAAATATCAAAGAGAAGTTAAAAGACTTAGAGGGTAAATGAAAAACTTCAAGAACGCTGTGAAAAAAGAAAGAATATAAAGAATGAGAAAAACAATATTTAGATAAAGTTGAGAACTTTCTAGAATTGGAGAAGGGCCTGGTCTTCAATCACAGAATGAAGGAGCATGGAAAATCCCAAGAAAGATATAAAAGCAAATCTGATGTGGAAATGTTGCGGTTCGGAGCAGATAGCCAAGAAAGAATTGTTGAGTAGTCTTTGGTGCAAAAAAAAAAAAAGTGGTTTTGTTAAAGCACAGGGACAGGACCCATGGGCAGAAAGAGTCCAAGGGGGTCATGAGGAGTGGCTAGTTATATACTTCCAAGTTGGGAGGCGGTTAGGGACAGCTTAAGCCTCCAAGGTATTTTGGAAACAAGGTTTCCAGGATCCTAAAGCCATTCGCTATTGTTAGGGAAGGTCATTTATTACTTTTTAGGGAAAACTCAGACATGAGACCCTTCAGATTTGTATCAGGGGACCATATGCTTGGAGGATGATTGCCAACATATATCTTGGGGGGCGGGGGGTAGAGATAAAGGAAGTTTCTAAAGGAATTATTAAATGTTAAAGTAGACTTACAGACAGGATCCTGGGGGATCTGGGGAGGGTCAGGCTAAGATTGCCGTTTGCTCTTAGCAAAGTGGCAACATTGAGGCAGCTGAGCTCTCAGAGAAAGCCCACTCTATTTCAAGGACTCCTGAATGGGCTGTAGGCATTAAGGAAATTTAATTGTTTTTCTTTTGCTTTTGTTTCTCACCTCAAAGCCCACATCTGAACACTCATAAATACCTTACAGAAAATCAAAGACAAAGTGAAAATCTGAAAAGAGAAGACAGATCACTTAGAATGGCAATCGGGTACAGAGAAGAAGTCTTCTCAGCAACAAGAAAAGATAATCAAATTGGGGCTCCTGGGTGGCTTGGTTGGTTAAGCATCCCAGTCTAGATATCAGCTCCGATCATGATCTCTCAGTTCGTGAGTTCAAGCCTGGAGTCTGGTTCTGTGCTGACAGCTGGAAACCTACTTGGGATTCTCTCTCTGCCCCTCCCCTGCTCTCTCCTTCTCTCTCTCTCAAACAAACAAACAAACAACCTTTTGAAGAGAGTAGAATTATATCTCCAGAAGTGAATGAAAGTATTTTCACATCAGAAGGCCATAAAGAACTAAACTATCATTCAAGAATAAAAGTGAATGAATGATTTTCAAAGATTAAGAGACCATACTACTTAGAGGCTACACGGTTAATTTTATGTGTCATTTTGGCAAAGTCCTGGTACCCAGATATTTGTCAAACATTATTCTAGATGTTTCTGTGAAGGTATTTTTTAGATGAAATTGACATTTATACTAATGGGCTCTGGGTAGAACATATGACTCTTCATAATGTGGATGACCCTCATCCAATCAGCTAAAGACCTTTAAAGAAAATTTAAAAAAGAAGCTCTCCCTGAAAGAGCTGGAATTCTACCAGCAGATGCCCTTTTTACTCAGTCTGTAACTCTTCCCTGTCTCCTCCACAATCGTGTGTGCCAGCACTTAAAATCAGTCTCTCTCTTTCTCCATATATAGTTCTCTATTAGAGAGAGAGAGGGAGGGAGATAATACATTGAAAATAGTGTTATCGGAATTCATTCCTTTCTGTTTTAATGGCGGTCCTTTGGAAATTAAAAAACCTAATTTGAAAGTACCTCAAAAGTGGCATCTGGGTGGCTCCCCGTCAGTTAAACATCTAACTCTTGGTTTCATGATCTCCAGGTTCCTGAGCTCGAGCCCCACATTGGGTCCTGCACTGACTGCAGAGCCTGCTTGGGATTCTCTCTCTCTCCCTCTCTCTCTGCCCTTCCCCCACTCTAGATATCTCTCTGTGTCTCTCTCTCCCTCAAAATAAATAAGTAAACATTTTTTTTAAAAGAACCACCAAGAAAAGATTCATTTTGAATAGTAATGTAGTAAGTAAAGTAAAGTAAGAACTTTATATTCCTAACACCCATATTAACCAGGTTACTAGTTTACAGCAGTCCTTTGTACATAGTAGATATTTAACAAAAACCTGTTGACTGAGATAAAATTTTACATGCATGCACACACTTTTTTAAACTTTTCAAATGCATACACTTTTTTTTTTTAAACTTTTCAGTTTTGACGTAAATTAGGAGTAGATTCCAGGTTCCCCCTCTATCTCTCCTCTGCCCATTACTCCCGTCCCTCCATCCTACTGCTTTTGTTTTCTCTGGAGAATCCTAATACAGACCTCCAGTAAAACATCATGTATGAAAAGTTCTTCTCTGATAAGAAAAAAGAAAAACTGACCCCAGAAGGGGGGAATAGATGACAAGAACAATAATGAGCAGAGCAATTGGTAACATACTGGCAAATGTAGATAAATACTTGCTAAAAAGGAGGGACACAGCACATGGAAAACAGGAGGGAGGAAGCCAGAGTAAAAACCGTCTAAGAGTCTTTTATTAACAACTGTAGTCTGATTCAGTATGCATTTAAAACTTTAGGAATAGCCACTTAAGACAGCTTTTGGATCACTTCTAAAAGAGCAGACTTAAAATAGGATAAAGAACTTTCATGAAACCTAGACAGAAAGAGAACTGGTAAAGCAAAGTAAAAAACAAAAAAGGAGAGGGGATTTCAAAGCACCAACATCAATAACAACAACAGTAATAAATATCGGTAATCTCTATAAGTGTCAACAGGTTAAATTTGCTTATTAAAGATAGAGACTCTCAGATTTAATGAAATACAAAACCAACATGAATCTAGATGTTAGACATGCTATGGTTACATAAAAGAGCGAGTCACAGAGAATAAAACCACTCATGCAAATTTTTAAAACTCATGAAACAATTCTTTTTATTTTTAAGTCTATTTATTGATTTTGGGCCCAGGAGAGGGGGAGAGAGAGGGAGGGAGAGAATCCCAGGTAGGCTCCACACTGTCAACACGCAGCCTGATGTGGTGCTTGAACTCATGAAACCCTGAGATCATGACCTGAGCTGAAAGCTTAACAAACTGAGCCATGCAGGTGCCCCCTCACGGAACAATTCTGTATGTAATACAAAAAGATATTCATAGGTACTTGAAGTACAAAAACATGAGCACACGCCTACTTCAAATGGCAGTTGCCTCTGGGGAAAGTGGAAAGGGGATCTGAGAAGGGCACAGAACAGAAATACACAGCGTGTTTTGTGGAGCAGTTGTTTTGGTGGGGGGGGGGGGGGCTCACCTGCAGTGACAGGTGAGTCTCATTTGGATAAACACCTGTCCCACGCCCAGGCTCTCGAAAGGAAATCTACACCATCAGCTGGAACAGGTTAAGAAATCAATGTTCCTGAGCAAAGAGAAAAGCCATGTACCGAAGACCAAGGATCTCCATCTCTCCACCATCCAACAGAGAGGGGTGACTCTATGCATTCCTGTTTTTCTGCTTTTCTTACGGAGCAAGGGAAGAGAGCTGTCTTGTCAGCGGGGAAATATGCAGGCTGCCTGGTTCCAGGAGGCTGGGATTTGGGATGTCGGTTGTTTAGAGTGTTGTCTGTGAA
Organism: Hyaena hyaena; assembly: GCF_003009895.1. Classification (NCBI taxonomy): domain Eukaryota; kingdom Metazoa; phylum Chordata; class Mammalia; order Carnivora; family Hyaenidae; genus Hyaena; species Hyaena hyaena. Next base: position 1,581,907 of record NW_024081083.1, on the reverse strand, counting down.
CATCAACTGCCTTTCACTTGGAGGAGCCTGAGGCTCGTGGAAATTTGTTAGAAACCACCAGTGCCACGAGAAGCTTGGGGGTAGTCCAGAAAGAAAAAAGAATACTAGGGCGCTGGGTGGCTCAGTCGGTTAGGTGTCTGACTTCAGCTGGGGTCACGATCTCGCGGTTCTTGTGTTCGAGCCCCACATGGGGCTCTGTGCTAACAGCTCGGAGCCTAGAGCCTGATTCGGATTCTCTGTCTCCCTCTCGCTCTGTGCCCCTCTCCCACTTGTGCTCCCACTCTCCAAATAAAAAAAAATTTTAAAAGAAGAAAAAAATAATACTAACACACAATACTGACAGTTGTTAAATCTGAGTGGCACACAAATGCGTGCTTATTACATGACCTTCTGCACTATCTTCGAAAGAACATACACAAAATAATATTTGAAAACAAGCTTTTCCATCCTCCAATCTCACAGCTTCCCTGAAACGTCATGGTTGCTAAGATCTTCGTGTTTTTACACATCATATTTTTTGAGGGATTAGAGCACACATCTATACAAATGTCAAAAAATACACATATATACAAATATGGAATATGTTTTGTGGAAAAGGGTCATTCCTGCTGTGTTTTGAATTTTGATTTTAAGTCTTTCTCTTCTGTTTATACTTCCCATTGTGGAGATGCTGGATTGCTTTACACTGGGTTGGCTTTGTTTCCCCTGGTGACTGCGAACGCCTGGAAATCATCTCTCATAGATGTAATGGAAGAAAAAGCTAGAGTCTAATTCGAGCAATGTAAAGGGATGGTTAAGCATTGTTTGGCTGAGCGTTGCTGGATAATCTGTCCCTTCGTTATCATGTCCATTAGAAGTCAGACATACCCCAGAAAGTCTGTGTTTTTTTTCCCCTTAGAACTGAAGTTTGATCCAACTCAAGTATCTAGGTCTTAAGACCAACTTGCTTCCTGTGCCTCGACTTTGACTTGAACCCTTACAAAGAGAAGTAAGTGTGGTTTGAGTACGGGCGATACCCACACGCTCTCTCCTGATGCCAATGTCTCTTAACCTGGTTCTTTTTGCTCCCTGGGACACTGAGGACAGGAAAAAGCCTCCTTTCTTCCTTGACTGAAGCGCAAATTCACGATCTTTTTATTTATCCCATTTCATCCCATCCTAGAATGTCTCCCCTTCCTCCCCATTGTAGAGGGATAAAATAAAATACCTTGTTTTACACCTACTAAAAGGAATTTTTATTTATCCCACGGTCCCTGAACTTGGAAATTTTTTTTCTAAAGAACTCTCCTGGCCACCCCCCTTCCCTTCACAAGGCCACTGTTTGATCTAGTGACATTTTTATATGGAAAACATTTTAAGCAGCTCCAGCTGCTGATTTTACAAAGAATAAAAACAGAAACGATCCGAGCTCTTGGCAAGAACCTGATAGACCTGAGCAGCAAGCCACTGATATATTCCTGCTGCACAAGTGATTTGTTTTGTTTTATGAACTTGAGAAAGTAACTCTTTCTTTTTCATGGCAAACTAGTTGGTAAAAAGCAAAGACCAGCACACCAGGGGGGAGCACATATTCTCTTCCTAAGCAACTTTGTAAAATACGTTTTACGTGAGTATCTAAATTACACAAAACAGGCTTACGTGCTCTCCCTTCGTATTTTTTGTTTTCTTTCTTTGCTTTCTTCTTTTGGTTTAAACTCTTCTAAAACTGGGTGTCCGATAATCGTTTTTGCTTTTATTTCTGGGTTGGCTTGGATGTTGAGTTAGATATTAAATATGATCGGTTCAGATGTCATGTTTCAATGTAGGGCGTGCGTGTCAGCATTTAGATGGAGAATAATTGGATTCATATCTGTGTTATGTTTTCAAATTGCTGGGTCAGTTCTGGGTCTCCTGCTGTAAATTCTTCACCGCAGGCGCAAGTAAAAGGAATGTGACAGATTTAATACCTAGAATAAGTTATTAACTGTAAAGATGCATAAAACAGTGGCACTGCTGAGCAGAGAACATTACACTGGTCGTAATTCTGTGAATGACAATTAAAGTGTTTTTTTTATATCGCTGAAATATTTTTCTTTATTAACTCCCTTGCTTTACTCATGTGGGTTCTTTATGTCTGATCTCATGTGGAACCATCACTTTTACTTGGGCATTTAACTCATGAATGTTTAAATGCTAACGCCCCAGTGTGAAAGAATGAATTTGTTAAGAGAAGGGAGTTGTTTATAATATTTCACTGCCCAAAAGGTCAAGTGGCTACTATTGACTGCAACTGTGATCTTTCCTGAGAACAATATCTAGGCCAAATCCCATCCTAAAGGCTCAGTAACATACCATAATCCTTTGTCATAGCATATTTGCCTTTCCGTCATGGAGAGAGAGCTAAAGTGTAGTCCCACCAATTACTTAGACAGTTGAGGAAGGAAAGGAGAGAGGAGTGGAGGAATGAAGGAAGAGAAAGAGGAAGAAGGGAAGAAAGGAGGGAGAAAAGAAAGGAAAAGAAGAAAACCAAGGCTCCTAGGTGGCTGAATTGGTTAAGCATCTGACTTCAGCTCAGGTCCTGATCTCTCCATTCATGAGTTCAAGCCCCACTGTGCTGACAGTGTGGAGCCTGCTTGGAATTCTCTCTTTCCCTCTCTCTCTCTCTGTCTCTTCCCCCACTTGTGCTCTCTCTCAAAAGGAAGAAATAAATGTAAAAAATTTAAAAATTTATAAAAAAGAAAACAAAAAGAAGAAAAGTTAGCCAACATTCCAGAAGGAAAAGAGACAGCTGTTTTTCACACCTTTCTGCCAACATCAGCATCTTGCGTGGTAGCTGGTACTGGGAAATCTCTAGAGTTTTTCAAATGTTCACAAATGACTCCTCTCTACCTGTATTGCCCGGTCACCTCCAGAAAATTCTCTGAGAAAAGTTTCCCTTTCTACAGCATCTAATATCATACAAGCCCAATATGAGCCAGGAAATTCAACATCACTTGAATTACTTTCACTCCACCATTTAGTTTATTAGTTAAATATTAACTGAATACCCCCATATGGTCAGCCAGTACCTGTTAATAAAGAGCATTACTGTATGTTATACGAGAGTTCCTCAAATGTTAGTCATTCAACACCACTTTTTCTCTTTATTTGGCATACATTTAGACCAGCACTATTTTAAGCACTTTATGACTATTAGCCCACTTAATCATAACAATCCAGTGTCCTCCTTTGTTACAGATGAGGAAACTGAGGCTCAAAATACATAAGTTATGAGGCTCCCGGGTGGCTCAGTCAGTTAAGTTACCAACTCTCGGTTTCAGCTCAGGTCATGATCTCATGGTTTCTTGAGCCTTGCATCAAGTTCCATGATGATGGTGCACAGCCTGCTTAGGATTCTCTGCCTCTCCCCAACCCTCTCTCTCTCTCTCTCTCTCTTTCTCTTTCTCTCTGCCCTTCTCCTACTCACATTGTCTCTGTCTCTCTCAAAATAAACAAATAAATAATAAAAAAAAAACTTAAGGAAGAAAAAGTAAGTTGCCCAGATGACACCTTCACAAATTTTGCTATAATCACATCTCACTATGCATGAAGATAAATACCTACACCACTTCATACTCATAGGCATGGCTAAAATATAAAAAAAGGAAATGAACAAGCATTGTGAGGGTATGGAGAAATTGAAAGCCTCCATACATTGCTAAGGGGAACGTAAAATGGAGTAGCCGCTGTGTAGCTTGCTGACTCCTCAAAATGTTAATCCCACTGTTAGATATTTTACCCAGAAGATTTGAAAATGGAGACTCAAGCAAATACTTGTACAAGGATGTTCATAAAAGCGTGATTTATACCAGCCCAAACTTGGAAACCACAACCACATTCATCAACCTGTGGATGGACAAACAATATATGGTACATCCTTGCAATGATATGCTATTTGGCCATAAAAAAAAAAAATCATGTGCTAGCACATGATACAAAATGGATGAACCCTGAAAACATTATGCTAACCATTCTGAATAAAGCCAGAAACAAAAGACTACATATTATTTTGTTCATAAGAAATATCCAAAATAGGTAAATCCATAAGGATGAAAAGTAAATTAGTGGTTTTTGGTAGCTGGGGGAGGGAAACAATGAGGAACAACTGCTTAATGTTTATGGGATTTCTTTTTAGAATGATGGAAATGTTATGGAATTAGTAGTGATCAACACACCTTGCCAATCACTGAATTGGACACTTTAGAACATATACCTGACAATATGTAAATTATAGCCCAATGAAACTGCTGTTTAAAATGAAAGTAATAGGGGCGCCTGCGTGCGTCACTTGGTTGACCTCCAACTTCAGCTCAGGTCATGATTTCACTGTTCATGGGTTCGAGCCCCACATCAGGCTCTCTACTGTCAGTTCAAAGCCCACTTCAAATCCTCTGTCCCCCTCACTCTCTTACCCTCCCCTGGCACGTACTCTCTCTCAAAAATAAAACACATTTAAAAAAATAAAATAAAATGAAAATAATAAATATTCCAAAGGCATTTCAGACATACTGCAAATATTTCATTCGGACAGCAACTACTTTTCTTTGCCAATAAGGAATTTTCTGATGAAAATGGAAACAAAACAGTCCCCTCACACAATGAGTGCTAAGGCTAGTAAGAATAAATACATCGATATATGTATACATTTACAGACATTACATTTTAAAAGATGTGTCTGTGTTCAGCTAAACTAATTTCATACACACTAGCAGAGGTAAATGTACCAAAGTTAGAGGAACACCACTGAGTGTCATGGTGAGTAAGCCAAGTACCAACAAACCTGGGTTCCAATCCCAGTTCTGTCACATAATATGTGAATGGGGAAGTTCCTTAATGTCTCTAAAACTGTCTTCTCATTTGTAAATGGAGATAACAATTCCTGGCTGTGCCAACATCGAGCAATCCTGGATTATTCACTTTAGAGAGTAACATTTCTTGAGCCCCTGCTCCAAATTAGCAAGGCAACATGCCAGAAACATTATGTACAATTTCAGTAAATCCTCACACACTTCTCAAGATCCAGTTTTACCATATGAAGTACAGGGGTAGTCATTGCTGTGCACAATTTACTGAGTACTATTGAAAACCTAATGCATTCTAATCTCATATCCACTCCAGGGACCCTTGCTATAAAATCATGACCTTCTTCACATTCCTCATATTCAGATTTTGTTATCTTACGGACCATACTTCGCTTGCAAGATTTCAAAACATCAATTTATGATAAAGTAAAAAAAGGTTATGGCATTCTTCTAATCTTTCCTGAAAGCTGTACCCAAAAATGATGTCTATTTTATTTCTATTTTATGTTTGACCAATCACTTGTGTCTTCCATTTAAGCTCAAAAGGTTTATCCCACAGAAAGCAGAAAGAACTTCTCCAAATCTATAAAAGTTGCTAAAAAGATAAACAAAGTACATGGGGTGCCTGGGTGGCTCAGTCGGTGAAGCGTCTGACTTTGGCTTAGGTCATGATCACATGATTCGTGGGTTCAAGCCCCGCATTGGGCACTGTGCTGACAGCTAGCTCAGAGCCTGGAGCTTGCTTCGGATTCTGTCTCCCTCTCTCTCTGCCCCTCCCCTGCTTACTCTCTCAAAAATAAATAAACATGAAAAAAAATTTTTTTAAAGATAAACTAAGTACAGAAACCATTACTCAACGTTTAATTGATACTGGGGGTCTTGATGTGTCCTGTTGGCACATGAGAGGCTCACCCCTCCACAACAGCAGTCATTAGGTCAAAATAAATTTCAAAGGTGCAGATTCAGTGACGATAATCATAAACAAATGCCAAATTACTAAAACGTATGATACCCTCGCTCCTGCGATCAAAATGAGCTGGGAGAGTCTAAAAGTCCACGTGGCAATAAAAGTATGGCCCCCAAATGCATCAGATATGTGAGTGTGAAAACCGTTTTTCTTTTAAAGAGTCTACAGAACACGTCCTGAGGCAATAATTCAAATACTAGACATAGTATTGCTTTTCTCTCTCTCGCCTCACGTTTGATTGAACGCTTAGGAAACCTACCTCACAGGGAGAGGCTGTGCGGACCAGCCAGCTCTGCAAAGCAGTCAAGGTTACTGAAACAGGCTGTGTTTCTAAGACAAAGTCAAAAACAATTTAAAACAGTCTTAGTGCATCTGAGTTAATTCCTAGTTTAGTTTTTTGTTTTGTTTGGTTTTTGAAAGTTCCCGGTCTGCCCTTAATCATTTCTATTCAACTCACCCTTTACACAACCAGAGAGCCAAGTAGGGAGAATTGGGCCCATGGGCTTTAGATTTTCATTAAAAGTAGAGATGGCTTACAAGCCAGCTGAACTGTGGGTGGCAGCTCACGTTGTGATTTCTTCAGAGGAAATTTGACTGAACTCATAGAGCTGGGCTGTGAAACAAGATCACTGTGAGCTTTGCGAGTGGGCGCAAGTAAAGTGGCTTTTGGCAAGCCTGCGCTAAAACGTCTTACATTGGTCCGCACCTGAATTCTGTCCTCTCTTCTACCTTTTAGTTACCAAAATAAAAAGGTCAGATTCATGACCCTTAAAAGGCAGTGCAAATGTGAGCTCTGTTAGTCATAACTGCTTGTAACAAACTTCTGTTTCTATGAACTGTGTTAGGACCACGGTATTTCCTCCTGTTCATACATTCCGTGAGCTCAGCAAAAGCTCTCCAACAATGCTGAGCCATTATATATGCATATCTGTAAATACATGCAAATATATACAAATTACCAAACTGCTCAACCTCTATGTATGTGTTCCCATCTAAGTATTCACTTTGCAAGCGCCCAAAATGTAAAGGCGTGCATATGTGCATGTACCCATACACACACATATATATACTAAATTATAAACAAGTGAGAAAAAAGTATAAAGTGTATGTGTTTTATAGCACACATATTTCATGGGGAAAAAGACATTTTAGTTCAAACTTTAAATAATGGCTAAATGCTTAGAAAATATCATCTGCTTACAATTAAAAAATACTGAATATACTTATTTTTCAGTGTAGATAGGCACTCCCGTATTTCATTAGCGGTCTTAGATTAGATTTGTTCTCTGTAAATTGAATCAAGTAAGACAATAACAATTAGGGGCTCACTAGGGGAACATTTTGCTAATCAAGTATTTTTTAACTCCTCTATGGAAAAAAAAGAAAACACATAAGTTATAAAGCAAACTGGAAAAAAGGGACCTACCTGACAAAGTAAGACCTAATTAATGAATATATAAGGAATAATTTAAAATCTGTATGAAAAAATAAATATATCAATAGACATATGGGTAAAGGACATGAGCCAGCCAAGTCACTCAAGAAGGAATATAAATAGCTGGTAAATATGTAAAAAAATATATTCAACCTTACTTGTAACCAAAAAAATAAAAACCTAATTTTGAAAGAGGAGAGAATTTTTTTTACCCAGAACATTCCCAAGTATTAAAAAGCTGGTAATACCAAGTATTGGTGATTTAACATGACTTTATCATTTGTAAATGGGGAGTTTATAAATGATTTCACACAAGTCATTCTCATTCTGTGGGTCAAGAGATAAAATGGCTCTACCTTTCTGGAGAGCAATCAGCAATATTGTATCACGATGGAAATATGTCTACCCTTTGATGCAATAATTCCAACTCCAGGAATTAATCCTGAGGAAATAACCAAATGAAAGAACAAAAAAGTATACATACATGTACCATATAAATATGTATGTGAACATTTATATGTGTACATGATGGCATTGTATATAATGCCCCCCAAAACTTGACCCTTATCTCAGAAAAAACCATCAGGCTTAATTAATTTATTATGATGAAAATATAGCAACTTTTATAATGAAATAAGCAACTATTATGCAGAGTTCTATTGATCAACAGGAAAACCCAAGTATATCAGTAAGTAAGAAACCAAATTTTAAAATAGTTTCAGTCAGAGCACCTGAGTGTCTCAGTGGGTTAAGCGTCCGACTTCAGCTCAAGTCATGAACTCACGGTTCGTGGGTTTGAGCCCCGTGTTGGGCTCTGTGCTGACAGCTAGCTCAGAGCCTGGTGCCTGTTTCAGATTCTGTATCTCCCTCTCTCTCTCTCTGATCCTCCCCTGCTCATGCTGTCTCTCTGTCTCTCTCTCTCTCTCAAAAATAAAATATTTTTAAAAATTTAAAATAGTTTTGGTCACAGGGCACCTGGATGGCTCAGTCATTTAAGCATCCAACGGGCTCAGGTCATGATCTCTCAGGTCATGATCTCTCTGTTCATGAGTTTGAGTCCCATGTCAGGCCCTGTGCTGACAGCTTGGAGCTGGGAAATTGCTTAGGGTTTTATGTCCTCCCTCTCTCTCTGTCCACCCCAGCTCACACTCTTCTCTCTTTCTCAAAAATTAATACACATTAAAAAAATTAGAAAAAAGAGTTTGCTCCCACCTGTTTATAAAAAATGTGCATAACAAAAAATCTAGAGCTGCACTAAAATAACATTTTAATCTCTATGCAGTGAACTTTCCTATGATTTTTTTTTCTCTCTTCCTGTATTGTTTAACTTTTTTGAAGTGTACACATTATGCCTACAATAACAAAAATACATCAGCTTGATCGTATTTACATTCTCTTCCCCAGTTTCTAGAACAGCAAACATCACTCTGGAAGTCGGGCTGTCTAATACTCAACTTCCCAATTATCGACTGTTACCTTATTAAAGATTCCCATTTCTCTATTTGGGAACAGTGGATTCCTAAATTGCAATTTCTTTTTTTTTTTTAAGTTTATTTATTTTGAGAGAGATAGAGATAGCATGAGTTGGGGAGGGGCAGAGAGAGAGGAAGAGAGAGATTCCCAAGCAGGCCCCACACTGTCAGCGCATAGCCCGATGCAGGACTCAAACGCACGTACCATGAGACCGTGAGCTGAGCTGAAACCAAGAGTCAGACGCTTAACTGACTGAGCCACCCAGGCGCCCTTAACTTGCAATTTCTAACTTACCCTTGACCTGTGGAACACAACATATCAGTCGGAGTGATAGACTAGTGGCAGGTACCATTGTTTCTTTTCCTTCCCCAGTGTTTGTAGTACAGTTCTGTGAGAAATACATAGAGTATGTACTCAGTACATACTGCTTCAAATGTAATTTTGCAAGGACTCTGGAAAATTTCCTGTGCTGTTCATGGTAGTCTGATATCCATTTAATGGCTAAGTTGAGTCACCTAAAAGAATGAAATAAACTATACTTTGCCGAGGTTTTGATTGGTTTTTGTCATTGTTGTTTTTGTTTTTCTAGATCAAATGAGTTAACACAAAACCGAGTAAAACCATAATACATAAGAGTAAGAGAGTTCTTTCATTTGAAAATGACATGATTTAGGGGCACATGAGCCACTGGGTGGCTCAGTCAGTTGAGCATCTGAACTTCGGCTCAGGTCTTGATCTTGCAGTTCGTGAGTTTGAGCCCTGTGTTGGGCTCGGGCTGACAGCTCAGATCTTGGAGACTGCTTTGGATTCTGTGTCTCCTTCTCTCTCTCTGCCCCTTCTCTGCTCACACTCTGTCTCTCTCTGTCTCTCAAAAAATGACCATTAAAAAAATTGAAAATGACATGATTTATAAAACAAAAAAGCCATCACACTGATAGGACAGCTATTTTTCTGCATTATTCAGCAATCATGAAGCAGGACACTGGGAATTTGGGGGGCCATTTTTTAAGAAGCTTTTGCTAGAGTTGGCATATGAGTTGAAGGTTTGAGTTTAGAACACCCTGAAGACCTTTTTCTTGTCATCCAATGAGAAGCTGTCAGATCAGTAAGTAGAAGCTCACTAAACATGATGGAAAGCAGCATTTTTAGTTTGTGTAGGAAGAGAGCAGAACATGGCCGTGTTCCTCTTGTAGACTTGTCCCCCTGGACCCTTTAACATAATAAATACCAAAAATTACATCATCCATTCACCACAATCTGGGTCTCAAAATGTAATTCAGGTCCTCAGATGTACTGGACTATTCTTTGCCACTGACTCATCTTTGACTAGAAAAGTTATTCCATCACAAAGTTTTGTATCTTGATCTGTAATGTTAAGATGATCTACAGGGGCACCTGAGTGGCTCAGTTGGTTAAGCGTCCAACTTTGGCTCAGGTCATGATCTCATGGTCTGTGAGTTTAAGCCTGGCGTCGGGCTCTGTGCTGACAGCTCAGAGCCTGGAGCCTACTTCGGATTCTGTGTCTTTCTCTCTCTCTGTTCTTCCCCCACTTGCTCTCTCTCTCTCTCTCTCTCAAAAATAAATAAGCTTAAAAAAAAACAAGATAATCTACAATCCTTAAAGGGTTTAGTTCAGATGACTGGCATGATGTCATCTGAGGATATGTTGCATTTTTTTTATTGCTCCATTCTTCAGTCGGAAGAGGAGTTCTTTTTCACGCCAAATTGTGTTTCTCTAATTTGAAAGTAATACATGCTGGTTGAAGAAGAAATTGTGGCAATCCCTAAGGAATAAAAATTAAACCAACTCATTCTATGCCACCTTCAAATAACTGCATTAATATTTTGGTACGTTTTTCTTTAGATGGGAGATTGAGAATGGAGGCAGATTGCTTGGGTCCACATTCCAGGTCTACCAGTTCTAACTTTGTGACCTTGAGCATGTGACTCTAAACAAGGGACTCTGTGTTTGAGTTTCTCGAAGTGGCAGGAGGGTGTAAGAGCAGACACCTTACTGGTGGTTATGATAAATATATGTGTTAATGTGTATGAAGTGCTTAGAACCATGCCTTCATCCATCATCTCCAGTTAACAAATTTAAGCTGTTTTATCCTTTTTAAGTTTATAAATTAAATATGTAGACTTGTACTCTTCTGTATTCTGCTTTTTCACTTAACATATACCTTAAGCATCTTCTCCTTTTCCTTTTATTCAACATATATCTTTCCATTGTCAATTAATGTAGAGCTATATAATTGATTTTTTTTTAGAGAGAGTGAGAGAGAGAATCTTAAGCTCCAGTGTGGAGCCCTCCAAGAGGGCTCGATCTCACAACCAAGATATCATGACCCGAACCAAAATTGAGAATCAGCCACTTACCCGACTGAGCCACCCAGACACCCCTGTGTAATCATTTTTAATCACTATATAGCATTCAATTCTATGTACGAAGTTATTTAGCCAATGAAAGAAAACAGTTCTAATGGATCTATTATTTGATAAAGAACCTCATCATGAAGATCCAAATTAAGTTATTAAGCCAAAAGAAAGTGCACTTATACCTGCTACTAAATTTTGAAAGTGTCTTACTGGCTTCGAAAACTAATGTCAGAAGAAGAAGGAGGAGAGAGCACACACAGATCACAAAAAATATATAATGAAAAAAACCCAAAAGAAACCATAATATGCAATCCTTATAAGGCGCCTAATTGTTTATCCTGAGGAAACAATCTTTAAAAGCCAATCAAACTCTTTTTAGTTTTGGCTGGTTTCACCACCTGTTAGATATTCCTTTAAAAATTTTTTAAAAATGTTTTAATGTTTTATTTATTTTTGAGACAGAGAGAGACAGAGCATGAGAGGGGGAGAGGCAAAGAGAGAGAGACACAGAATCCGAAGCAGGCTCCAGGCTCTGAGCTGTTAGCACAGAGCCCGATGCGGGGGTCAGAGCCACGAACCTGAGATCGTGACCTGAGCCAAAGTTGGAGGCCAACTGACTGAGCCACCCAGGCGTCCCTAGATAGTCCTTTTAGACAGCTTCAATAGGTTAATTCTGTTTATTAGCAATAAATGAAAATAACCAAGAAACAGCAGCCATTCATAAACTAAATGAAAAAGCAACCATTTGTAAACTACATTTTAATAAGAGGAGGACCAAGTCAGGCTGACTGCAGATATTTGTGCTAAAAAATAAAGAGACCATTTCAGTATATATTTCTTTATAGAAACTTTTTTGTTCTGGAGAGCTGTAAAGTTTATGGTCTCACAGAAATTTTTACTGCAGTTTGATCATATTTACAGTGCTCTTGCTGAAAAAGTTCTCTGACTTGCCATTATCACCCAAGATTTGAGATCATGGTCCTATCAGGATTCCAGGCCAGCTTTCTAAGTTTCAGAGTCATGTTCTTATATTCTAGGCAGGTTACATATAGCCAGCAATATTATTGCAACAATCTTAAAGAACAGTCCAAAAAGTTCTCAGTTCCAGAAACATTTCAAATCTCTTTCACTAGCTCTTCCCATGTTTACCGGTATTTGGCAATGCAGATAACAATGACACATCCAATAGCAGTATTTGTCTATACCAGGAAGGGAATGATTAACTTGAAACCAAGTTACTACTATTTCCGTTTTCTCCTGGCCCAGTCCAAGTTCTTCAGAATTATTGGGTTCGTGCTAACTTTGAAATTTCTGTGTAACCTGACCTACCGACAGGCTCAAGGCTTTGAATTTGGCCAGGGTCATTCAGAGTCTTGGTGGATGACAATGGAATCGTATTTTCAGAGCTGGAATTTAGTTTGTGACCTTGGAATGGCAACCTTAATTAAGATACCCAACAATTTCAACTTTTTTTCCTCCTTTTTTGCATGATACTAACCAGTGGTTCCTAAACAGGATATGACTGGGAATTACCTGGGAAATTTTTCATGCAGATTCTTAGACCCAACCTCGAATGTACGGAATTAGAAACTTCAGGAACGGAACCCAGGAATGTGGATTTGTAATGTCTTTCTCCAAGAAATACTAATGCAGATAGCAGACACCTGTCTCTGGTCTGGGATTTGAGAGCCACTTCTCTGCCTAGGCTTGACAGTATACTCATTTAACCAAATACTTCTAGAAACTTACTGTGAGTTTTTCTGCGGGTAATACAAAAGAAAGCATGCATAGGCCCTGTGCTCAAGCTTTCTGAATCATTTTTCCAAAACAGATTCCATGAGATGTTTATCAGTATTACATTTAAAAATGATTCATGGGGCGCCTGGGTGGCTCGGTCAGTTAAGCATCCAACTTTGGCTCAGGTCATGATCTCATGGTTTGTGGGTTCCAGGCCCACATCAGGCTCTGTGCTGACAGCACGGAGCCTGCTTGGGATTCTCTCTCTCTCTGCTCCTCCCTGACTCGTGTTTTCTCTGTCTCTCAAAATAAATAAATACACTTTAAAAAAATTAAGTGACTCATGATCACATAAATGTGATAAACCCCAGGACAAACCAATTTCACATACTTCTTTTCTGCAGGACTTCTCAGAGCCTTTAATATGTTATGACTTCCCAAGAGGGAAGTTAAACTTCTTTGTACTTGGAGTTCTTTTTTCACAAAGCATGGAACTAGTGTTCCAAAGAAGACAGTTTGGGAAATGGTGAACTAAATTATCAATTTCTTATAGACAATGGCCATGACTTTATACGCTGTAACTCTCTCACAGTACCTAAATCAAAGCTGAATAACATGTTGGTTTAGTTTAATGAATTCTCACAGTCTAACAGGGTAGGTGTATCATCCAAGATGACAAAGTTCACCAAAGCCCACAGAGTCATTTGTCATCGGTTCCATTACTTATTTGTAGTTCTTCTCTCCTTTTGGAGTGTTGGCTCATATTGGTGCCCCCAATAAATCAATAATTCCCTTCTGAATCGTCAGTTCATCTGTCTCCTACCACTATTCAAAAATTAGGCTTCATAAATGTTACTACGTAGGCTAAAGAGCAAGCTCTTACATGTCAACTATATTTCTATAAAAATGTTTTTGAGGGGCCACCTGGGCGGCCCGGTTGGTTGGGCGTCTGACTTCGGCTCCGGTCATGATCTCGTGGTCTGTGAGGTCAAGCCCTGCATCAGGCTCTGTGCTGATAGCTCAGAGCCTGGAGACTCCTTCGGATGCTGTGTCTCCCTCTCTCTCTGCCCTTCTATGATGCATGCTCTGTCTCTGTCTCTCTCTCTCTCTCTCACAGAAATAAACATTAAAAAATTTTTTTTAAACCTTTAAAAATTTTTTAATTTTTTAATTAACTAAAAAGAGGAAGTTGTGGCTGCACAATGACAGTGGGTCTGTAACTATGGAAACACTGTAGGAGCCAAGGAAGTCAACATGTCTCAGGCGGTGAGAATGGAACATACATGCACCACCTTTTATTATTTATTTTTTAATTTTGAGAGACGGGGGAGGGAGGCGGCGCACGAGCAGGGGACAGAGGCAGAGGGAGAGAAAGAGAGAATCCCAAGCAGCCTCCATGCTCAGCGCGGGGCCCACTGCAGGGCTCAATCCCACACCCCTAACTCATGACCTGAGCCAAAACCAAGAGTCATTCACTCAACGGACCAAGACCCCCAGCTGTCCCTGTGCACCAGCCTTTTGAATCAAAGCAGATCAGAGTTTTCACAGGAATACATGGACACTGAGATGAAAAATAATCAAAACCCCAATCTAGCAGAAGTATCTTGCCAGGCATTTGCTGCCGGGCTGTGGTGGAGGAAAGCATTGGACAGCATGGCAATGTGAACTTGGCAAGCGAAGGAGGAGAGGAAAATCAAAATTACAGTTTCTGTCATCAGTTCTGCTTTCCCAGGACTTGTTTGATATCATTTGTGTGCTTGATTCTAGAAGGCACGAAAATGCTTCCATTTCACTGGTGATGGGCCAGCTGGAGTAAGAGTCAAATGACTAAGAGCTGAGGTTTCACATCTTATCTTTTACTATAGGCTAGAAAAGAAAAAAGACCATATCTCAGAGTGGTTTGAAACCAAATTGTTTTTCCTAGGCTGCATCATGCTTTGATGAAATGGGGGTGGTTTTCGTGAAGTCATCCACATGGTTTAAATAAACAGTGGGCTAACGTTAACAGGCTGCAATCTGAACAGAACTAGCCGGGGCTTGTGGTAGAGCTAATTTGATCAATTACTTGTAGCTCCAGAGGCCTGTAGATGAGACGGAAGCCAGTGTACACATTTTGGCAGAAGGTCAACATTTACCTTCGTGGTAATGAACATTCTTTCAAACTCCATTTTTCATCCCCAAGGGAGGAGAATCTCACTAATGCCAGTCACTGCTATTCGAAAGCAGCCAGAAAGATAACTCTGAATACTTTTAGGAGCCAGAAACTTGCATTCCATGGGGTAGACTAAGTAGCCTGTTGGCTCCGCCATCTTGCCTTTATATGTTGTATTTTACATTTTGCTCTTATTTTCTCATTAAAAATTAATTGGATGGGGCGCCTGGGTGGCTCAGTCAGTTAAGCGCCTGATTTCAGTTAAGCACCTGACTCTGGCTATGATCTCACGGTTTGTAAGTTCAAGGCCTGCGTCAGACTCTCTGCTGTCAATGCAGATTCTGCTTCAGATCCTCTGTTCCCCTCTCTCTACCCCTTCCCTGCTCACATTCGCATGCTCGCTCTCTCTCAAAAATAAACATTTTTAAAAAATGAATTGGAACTAGAAATAACTATGTGAAGTTTTTAGTCACTATATGCTAGGCCCTCCTTAAAAGTGAATATTTCATGAGTATAAATATTACTCAATTACAGGAAGCTAGTAGACACTTTCATGTACCTGAAGCCTATGAGTGAGCTGAACCCTGACTTGGATCTGTCAGCTTTATATGATGTTAAACATATGGAAGTGGTTGTTGTTGTTGTCGTCGTCTTGTTTTTTTTTTGTTGTTGTTGTTTGTGGGTATTTTGGTGTGAAAGAAAGAAATGCATAATAAAAGAAAGAGAACTAATTCCACAATTACCTGCTCTATACCAGACACTAGTTTGACATACAGGGTACAAAGTTGTGTAAGTCATGGATCCTGACCTCTTCCTACTAGAGGACATGATGTGAACTAAAAACTGTAATATAAGCTAGACATGCCTCAGAGGAGGCATAAAAAGAGCTCAAGAGGAATCAAAAGGTGGCAAGACTTTATCTGGGTGTAGGAGTCAAAAATTCCTGAAGAGTTTTCATTTGAGATGGCCAGGCCAAAATGTAGGCATTAAAGAAGTCATAGGTAACAGGAAGAGAGGAAATGAGTTATATGTAAGGAATACCAAGGCGTTACCTTTGGCTCACCCAGAGATTTGTGTATGTATATGGAAAAAATATGGATAGAAAGTTAAGTTGGAATCATGTTTAAAAGACTTGGCACTCCCTGGAATTTGAAGTTGGACAAAACAGTGTAAAGGAATTGTTGAACTTTTTAAAAAAGAGTATGTCAGAATCAGAAAGATTAATTAGAGGGGCGCCAGGGTGGCTCAGTCGGTTAAGCATTCCACTTCAGCTCAGGTCATGATCTTGAAGTTCGTGAGTTTGAGGCCTGCATCAGGCTCTGTGCTGACATCTCAGAGCCTGGAACCTGCTTCGGATTCTGTGTCTCCCTCTCTGTGCCCTCACCCATTCCCCCATTTGTGCTCTCTCTCTCTCTATCTTTCTCTCTCTTTCTGTCAAAAATAAACAGAAGAATACAACATTAAAAAAGAAAGAAAAGAAAATACAAGAAAAGATTCATCTGGAAACTGTATTCAGATACTTGTGGAATTGGGAGAGCCCAGAGGTGGAGAAAGTCAGAAACTGTTATTAGAGTAGGTCTAGTGGAAAGGTAATGAGAATCATAACTGGGGTGGTGGCAGTGGGAATTGGATGAAAATGGAGGCACTGTGACAGAAGAATCTATAGGACTTGACACTGGTTATATCTCGTAATGAGATTAGAGAATTGAGAAGGTGTGTTTCAGCAGCAAGTGCATAAAAAATGGTGGTGTGTTGGGGCGCCTGGGTGGCTTAGTCGGTTAAGCGTCCGACTTTCGCTTAGGTCATGATCTCACAGTTCGTGGGTTTGAGCCCCGCGTCGGGCTCTGTGCTGACTGCCAGCTCAGAGCCTGGAGCTTGTTTCAGAGTCTGTGACTCCCTCTCTCTCTGACCCTCCCCTGCTCACGCTGTCTCTCTCTCTCTCTCTCTCTCCTAGAAATAAATANACTCCCTCTCTCTCTGACCCTCCCCTGCTCACGCTGTCTCTCTCTCTCTCTCTCTCTCCTAGAAATAAATAAAACATTAAAAAAAAATGGTGGTGTCAACATTAGCGATATGAAGAAATGAGAGAGAGGGGTTGTTTTGGTGAGTTTAGTGAGGAACATTTGGGATTGGGACACTCCAACTCAGAAATGGATACAGATTAGAAGTTTAGTTGAGGGGAGACTGAGTGGGATTTGGGGAGCAGCTGATTCACAATGGAATGTAAGGTCCTCCAGCAAGAAGTTTAGGTTCTTGTTCAGCAAATATTCAGTGCGCTCTACCTATGTGCCAGGCACTGAGCTGGACATGGTTAGGAAGGTATTCAGGAGTTTGGTAGTTTGTCCCTCTGGCTCCATCACTTATTTGCATAACCGGAAGCAATTAACGTTTCTGGGACACCCTGCCTGTTTTTACACTGGGATCATGGCACCCCCATGTGTTTCACCCCTTAAGAGGTGATGTTAGATTTTTGGGTGTAAAATTGTTTCGGATCATGGGGGAGTTGATGGGAAATGCTGTTATGAACCTTCAGAAGAACTAGTGGAAGCAAGAAATGAGGTGAAAGCCAAAATCCCAGTCAGAACGGAGGAGAGCAGCACATAAGAAACATTTTAGAATAGTCTCTGAGGTTAGAACCGAAGCCAGAGCTTTCCACCAGCGCGTCAATTTCAGGAGCATGAGCCAGCAGTGCCTCTGAAATGCTCCCATGCCATTTTCGCACTCGATCCAGAAGCCAGAGGAATTACATATAAATTTCCAAAAGAGGGACTCTCTCCACTACGAGACAGTACAGAAGTGTGAAGACTGTAGGTATCCTCTTTCAGTGCTGGTGTTCAGTCATTCACTTGATACTTGAGTGCCTACTGTGTGCTCGGGGCTACTTGCTGAGCACACAGCGGTGCGCAGAATAGACCCACTCCTGGGTATCATGAAGTTTATAGGCTAGTGAGGAAGGCAGATATTAATCAAATCTCCACCAGACTATAATGACAGTATAAGAAGAGAGCAGAGTTCGGCAAGAGCCTCATGTGGGGGGCCCTTCATGCAAACTGGGAAATCAAGAGGGCTGCTCCAAGGCAATGGCGTTTGAGCAAACCAGGAATGGAGCCAACTTTCAACAGAGCCCTTTATTGTGGTGGGGGCCGTACCAAGCCTCAGACCTATTCCTTTGCCTGGCAACTAGAGCAATTCCAATTGCAAAATCCCGAATGAACAAAATATCAAAAGGTCCCAAAACACCAGAGCTGAGCCCAGGGACTGCAGTACAGAGAAAACAGGAAATCATGCAACGTCTAGCCATGTTGATCTCAGAGGTACTGCTGCACGATGGTAAGAACCATGCAACTTGAGGCCAGTTATTGAGTCTCAGCAATCCTCACTTTGTTCCTCTGTGAGATGGAAATAATAAGAGTATCCCTGTGGCTGTTGGGAAAATGAAATAAAATAATCCACAAACTCAGAACACAGTTTCTAGCATTATCCCTGAATAAATGTTGGAGATTATCATCATCTTAGGTGAGAATTCTTTATTAAGATAAAATTCACATATCATAAAATTCATGCTTTGAAAATGCATATTTCAGTGTTTCTAGTACACTCACAAAGTTGTGCGACCATCACCACTATCTAATTCTGGCACATTTTCATCACCCCAAAAAGAATCCCATACCATTAGGGGTCCTTTTCCATCTGTCTTTTCCCCAGGCCACCATAACCACCAACCTCCCTTCTGTTTCTATGGAGTTTCCTCTTCTGAATCTTTCATATAAATGGAATTGTATACCCTGTGCCTTTTTTTGACTGGCTTCTTTTGCTTCGCGTAATGTTTTTAAGATTCACCGAGGTTCTCATGTTAAAGCATGTTATCAGTACTTTTATGGCTGTATAATATTCCATTGTGTGGATATACCATACACATCTTGTTTATCCATTTATCAATTGATGAATATTTGGGTTGCTTACAGTTTGGGGCTATTATGAACAATGCTGCCATAACCATTAGTGCACAGGTTTTTGTGTGGACTGTGTTTCCAGTTCTCAAATGTATACCTGAGAGTAGAATTTCTGCATCAAATGCCAGCTCTACATTTAATACTTTGAGGAACTACCGTACCATTTTCCAAAAGTGTCGCAACATTTTACCTTCTTACTAGCAAGGCGATGATTCTTTTTTCTCCTCATATCACCAACACTTGTTGTCTCTTTTTCAGTTTTAGCCATCCTCATGAGTATGAAGTGGTATCTCATTGTGGTTTCGATTTGTATTTTTCTAATGGCTAATGATGTTGAGCTTCTTTTCACATGCTTGGCTACCTGTGTATCTTCTTTTTTGTTTGTTTGTTTGTTTTTGAGAGAGAGAGAAAAGCAGAGAGAGAGAGACAGAGAGAATCCGAAGCAGGCTCCACACTGTCAGCACAGAGCCCCATGCAGGGCTCGAAAACATAAACTGAGATCATAACCAGAGCCAGGACCAAGAGCCAATGCTTAACAGACTTAGTCACCCAGGTGCCCCATCTGTGTATGTTCTTAGAAGAAATACCAACTTATGTCGTTGCCCAGTTTCACTAGGTTAATTATCCTTATATTGTAGAGCTGGAAAAAGATTTTATTGAAAGATTTTGTTGAGTCCAACTGATCCTGGAAAACATCAGCTCTCCAAGAAGGAACAGGGCCTTAGTGCTTGCTGTCTGCCTTGGTAAATGGTCGATGTTTTAGAACTGCAGGTGGAAGTCCCTTGATGGTAGGGCAGTCACGGTCTCTCCACTCTCACGTCCCCTTTTGCAAACTCTGGTTCTCTCCCTCTCCGTGTTGAAGGTCAATCTCGTCCCATCCTTCCCACTGAGCCCTCCTGTTTCAGCCTCCTGATACCATCCTATGCATTAATGCATAGAGAGGTAGAGTCCAGAAGGGCAGGAAACTTGTGAGTTGCCTGTCTTCTGTCTCCTTCTTGTGATGCCTTCCAAGCACAGGGCCTGGAAAATGGTAAGGGTAAGAACAAAGGCTTTTCCTTCTCTGATCTAATGCTTAACTGTGAACCCTGTCATTTTGGTGGTTGGTAGCGGCAACAAGGGGGGGGCCATATCCAAGAACCAGTGACACAAAGTGAGTTCTAAAGAGCTTCTTTAGGGGCTCTGTGGCCTCAGGCAACTTAGTTACTTCCTCCAGAGTTTGGTTTTCCTCACCTGCAAAATAAGGATAATAACACATGCTCTATCTGTCTTCTAGAATTGTGTGAAGAGGAAATGAGCTAATGTATGTAAAAGTACCTTGCCAAATGCTATATAAATGAAACCATTATTACCCAGAAGTGAGAACATATATTCAACTATAGCATCACTTATAGTTGAATAAGCTCCAGAAAGTAAATCTCTTTATACAATCCTTCTGGGTGATGTCTGCCATATATAGTTTGTATAGGGAATGTAATTTTACATTTGGGGTATAGCTTTATTCAAGAAATCCTATTTGCAAAGGTTTTATTTGAAAATGAGCTAACAAATTAAAATCATCTACCTTCAGCTCATTCACACATAGGCATATTTAATAAGAACTTATTATTTCTCTGCTCTGATATATTATCCCCAAACTAAATCAAATATTCAGTACCATATACTGTAAGTCTGAGCTAGAAATTTTACCTAATTCATTGTGAGCACTTAAAAAATTCCAGGTACTATGCTAAGCCTTACTTCACTTAATTCTCATAACATTCACATGAGAAAATAATCATTGTTCCTCCCATTTTCCAGATGAAAATAAAATTGAGACATAACAAAGTTAGGGTCGCCTACAGTAAGAGACCATGCTGGGGTTAGAAATACAGTGTGTTTGGCCCCACATCTTCTCTGAACTCTTGTGCTTGCGATGTACAAGAGAAAAAAAGATTTCTAAGGAATTGGAGGATGCATCCCTTCTGCATTTTTTGTGTGATTTCTTTTCTCATTTCATTAAATGATTGTCTTGGACAGAATCCACAAAAGAAAAACAAAGATTGGAGAAGATAATTGGCTTGTGGACAAGGGTTCATTGATTCCTATTTGAGATTTAGTTAAGAAATGAGGAGGAATTTAGTAAGAGTTGTGTTTGTTAGTTATCAGTTCTTGAAGGGAGTTGAGGCGGGGCGGCGCCTGGCTGACTCAGTTCATGCAGCATGCAACTCATAATCTCAGAGTTTTGAGTTTGAGACCCATGTTGGATGTAGAGATTACTTAAAAAAAAATATTTAAAGGGAGTTGGAATATCTACTTTTCTGAAAGTCACTAAGCAAGATAAATCTCATTTCTGTAGCCTCTATTAAATTCAGTTAGGAAACTTACTCAAAGGAGTGAATAAACCTTATTAAACTATAGTCCCACTAAGACTACAGTCAAACTAAGAATAGTATCGCATATAAATGTTTATTTTAAAAATTCAAATATTAGAAGGAAAGATAAAAAATTAAAAATTCCTTAAAAGCCAATAGTATTACGAAAATAGACAAAAGAACTTTTAAAAGTTGCTAAGAAAAAGAGAGAAATAAAATTATCCAATATTTCAACATCTCTAAATACAGTTATAAGTTAAAAATAAGTAGATGGATAAATAAACACACATACTTGTATTCCCGCTTTTAA
Source organism: Hyaena hyaena (assembly GCF_003009895.1). NCBI lineage: Eukaryota > Metazoa > Chordata > Mammalia > Carnivora > Hyaenidae > Hyaena > Hyaena hyaena. The sequence continues at coordinate 1,560,331 of NW_024081083.1, read as the reverse complement.
GCAGATCATTTAAATAACATCATGGATGTTTCTATGTGTAATGATATACATTAAAATTAATATAGGAATTCATTATATACCTTATGGGTAAATATATATTTTAATGGGTAAATATATTATAGACATTATAGATATAAATATTATTTTGGATAGGTCTCAGCAGTAAGGGTAAAAATTTTGTTGCAGAAACAATAAAACCCATTGAAACCATGGTCTAGAAACATACTTGGAGGCCACACTCATACCACACTAACTCTGACATTTTTTATAGTCTTGATCACGTTTTTTTAAATGTCTCACCACCTTGCCGTTTACAAGGTTGCTGTTTTTTAATTACCCACTTGGTTCAACCCTTGATATGACATGAATTACACTTTTACAAAGTTTACAAAAATTTAATTTACAAAAATTAAAATATGTATTGCCTCCAAATCACCAGATGAAAGTAAAACCCAGCAGTGAGAGTTTTTCCATTAAAAGCTGAATTCTGTTTCCCTTGCCTTTTTCATGCTTCATGCCGGACAGAAGCACAGATTCTAACATGAACAATGAGTGTCGAATTGAACCTCTAATGAGCAACCTAATTCTTTTTCCAAAAGGTGAGGCTACCAGTTTGCCCAGCAGGCTTTGAAGAGGATTTTTCAGCAATCCTGCCAACTCAATACTTCCTTTGTATCAAATGTGGTTTCTGATTTCTGTTCCAGTTGGAGAATTAAGTTTGAAAAAACTGTCTGGAGTATTCTGCCCCAAAGCTAGATGTGCCGTGTTGTTTGATGAATGTCAGGAGCCTATTAAACATAATCACCCCATAATGTATTCACTATGGAAGCAGCTGAATCATTCAAGTAATGCCAACAAACCAAACGCTTCTGTGAATCAAGACTGAGTTTTATCTGTGCTTCAGACAGGCCGAGACCAAGTTAGTGTGCAAAACTGCAAGTAACTCCTGACTAATTATCAATAGAGAACGGTTCATAGGGTGGAAGACCTTCTCACAGATGGTTTCCACTGTACTAAAACAAGCACTTTGGGACATACACACATGCAAACATACACATGCCTTAAGAATCTGAATCAGGAATAAATCCATTCTAAAATTTTCCATTTTCATGACCCTTCCAGATACGTAGCTATGGAAAGCAAAATCTGCTGCCAGATTTTACATGGATATACTATTCCCCAAATACATTTTAGTAAAATAAAATTGATGCTAACAAAAGCATAGATTTTAAATCTAGTACTTGGAGGTACTTATTTAAAGGCCATAAGTTATTTCAAGAAAATATTTAGGTTACCTATGTTTTCTCTAGAATTTGGTTTTCTCTTCATTTGGGGTGGGGGTTAACGGGGAGAGTACCTACATCAAAAGTATTCGTTAAGCACATGTTCACATGGGCTCCTAGAAGAAGGAGAATTTCAGTAAATTTCATTGGGAAAATATTATCCGTGTTTCTCCTTCCCCTTCTCTTTCCAAGACATGTCTCATAGGTATTATAATTCTCGGTTTCCAATTTGCTCATTTGAAATAAATGATGCTCGAACTCAGGGAATCATTTCGAGCCGCTGAAAACATTTATTAAAAGGGTTTATACTTAACAAATCAAACTTTGCCATCACAAACTTTAATCAGAATAAATGCAACAACAAATGCCTTTGGAGAGACTGGAAGACACACAGACTTAGAAAACTTGGCTGTGCTGCTAGATGAAGGAGTGGAAAAAGACTTGGGCTGGAAATCAGAGGACCCAGATTCTTGTCTTGACTTCACTACCTTTTAGCACAGTAGACTAGAGAAAGCCGTCCATCCCACCTAAGCCTCTATTTTTCTGTTTGAAAAAGGGGAGTGGAGGTGGGCAGAGGAATAGCCACTAGTACTATTTTGCTTTCCTCTCTCTGACCAATACTCCACAATCAGCAAACAATCCCAAATTCTGAAACTCTTCACCCAGTGTCCCCTCTGCCACTGACCTGAAATGGGCCTGCATCCCCAGTGGGAACACTTCCCTCAGACCAATGCTCCTCCAATCTCATGTTTTCAAGAGAAAAAAAAATCCTCTCAGGCCTGTGTTGTTTGGCTTTTTCACTCTCTACTTTTGTCTTCGCTGTTTTCATCATCTTTCTCCCTTAGTTGCCAAAGCCCTTGGCTGTCCGTCGCCATCTTGTTTTCCAGCTCAAGTCTCCCCATCCTTCTTGTGAGTTCACCTTTATTCAGGAGTCCACCCAATATGCCAGGTTCCCAGTTCCTGCACTTCCGCAGCTGTAAGCACTTTCTCACTCACAAGATCGCTTGATCCTTATCCTGGGTATTCTACCTCTACAAGCTTTTAATTTATTTATCCCACAGTATAAACACACATTTCCATTCTTCTACCATCTTTGCCCAATAACTCCAACTAAAACTGCCTGTTGACCTTACTGGAGGCTCCAAGCCATTGATGTGTCTATTTTCTCCCACCTCACTAGTCCTCTGTTCTCTTCACTTCCCCTGCATTCAGCTTAGATTGCATTATTTGTCATTCAACAGCTCGTGTAAAAACTCTTGAAAGTACCTGTACCTCCCTATTTTCGTCACACATTCTTTGCAACAAGCCGATCTTGGATGTGACCAAATGTTCCACTTTCTCCAGGCCTGCATCTGAGCTCTTTGGGCTGTAGAAAGCCACAAAACAGCAAAGACGGAAATCACTACAAATTCATGACCATCCACCTCAAGAGGATCTTCAACACAGCAGGACACTTCTCTCTCCCACTCTGCCTGAAAGGTATTTCATGCCTCTCTGCTGTCCTCAAGCCCACAACATTGCTACTATCTGCAAAGGACCTCATCTCCCCCTTAAGAATGATTACAGAAGTTATCAACTTTCTGTAGATCAGAATCTACTTTTAGATGATCTACTTTTTTTTTTTTTAATTTTTGTGTTTAATGTTTTATTTATTTTTAGGAGAGAGAGAGAGAGAGACAGCGTGAGCAGGGGAGGATCAGAGAGAGAGAGAGAGTCACAGACTCTGAAACAGGCTCCAGGCTCTGAGCTGGCAGTCAGCACGGAGCCCGACGCGGGGCTCAAACCCACGAACCGCGAGATCATGACCTAAGCGAAAGTCGGACGCTTACCCGACTAAGCCACCCAGGCGCCCCTAGATGATCTACTTTTAACCAAAATGTAAGAAGTAACCTATGACTCAACCCAACCTGACCTCCACTTACCTCTACACAGAGCAAAATGAGGACCAGTATTATCAGCATCATCTATGGAGTTTTAGACAGAATGGTTCTCAGATCCCACCCCAGACTTATCAGAAGTCTTATCTCTGATCCCACCCCAGAATCAGAAACTCTGGGAGGTAGTGGGACAGCAATCTGCATTTTAAGAAGCCTTCCAGATGATTCTGGAATAGCTGAAGTTTAAACACCATTGCTATGGCAAAACCATTCCTCATCTTCTCTAAGGCTAACTACCAACCTAAGCTCTGGATCTCTTCCCTTCTCATCTTCTCAGGAACTTTTCACTGTCTCTTATGGCTTCTCTGATTGATATATTCAGCCTATCCTTCTCATTCCTTCTCATTGTCAAGAAACATGTTCAATTCTCTTCTGTTCAAATGATCACCTTACTGGGGATGCTTCACTTTATTGGAGGTTCCCAAAACACTTTGTGCCCTTGACTTTCAATACATACTCTTTAAGATTTTTCTTCTACTTCTCTGGCTACTTCTTCTCTGTTCCCTATGCTGGTGTATCTCTTCTCTTCCATTAAATGTTGAGAATTTCCCTTGTCTACTTATACTAGTAGTTTCCCTAAGTAAATTATTCTACTTTCAGTAATGTGAAGACCATTTTAAACAAACTTATATAAACAGTCCAAACATCTGCCTTGTTCACATCATCTCCTAAGTATCTTAAAAGCACTTCAAATCTCACATGTTCCATTTCCAATTCATGATCCCGCTCTATGAGAACTAGGTGGTGTATAGTGTCCGTTTTTCCAATACAAAGGTGCCATCTTTCTTTGTCACTTTACATATCCCATCCATTAACAAACTCCATTGATATTACTTCTTTTTTAAATGTTTATTTATTTTTGAGAAAGAAAGACCACAGGAGAGGGGCAGAGAGTGAGGGAGACACAGAATCTGAAGCAGTCTCCAGGCTCTGAGCTGTCAGCACAGAGCCCAACATGGTGCTTGAACTCATGAACCCTGAGATCATGACCTGAGCCAAAGTTGAACACTCAACCAACTGAGCCACCCAGGCACCCCTCATCAATATTACTTCTTGAATGTCTTACAAATCTACTTAATTTTCATGATATCCACCACAAAGACCATAGAACAAATCTCAACCATCTTTCTTTTGGATTAGTGGTAGAATTCCCCAAGTATTGCTTGTTGCTCTCTAATCCTTCACCTAAAACACTTGAATGGCCTCCATTAATCTTGGGATAAAAATTGAAGTCCTCAACTTGAGTTATAGACCTTGCACAAGGCATCCCCTACCTGTCTCTTTAACCTCACTCTTATCACATTCCCCACCACACTCTACTCTGTCATCACGTTGGCCTTTCAGTTCCTAGAACGCTCTATCCCAACCAGGGCCTGTACTTCCCTGAACTGTTCTTCCTTTCCTCCTCTTCTACATAACACTTGCCATTCCTTCAAATCTCAGCTCAAACATCACTTTTTCAAAGAGACCTTTCTGAAGCAACCTCATCTATAAGTAGTTTATAACTACTCATCGTGTTATAACTTTATCTTTATGTTGACTATTTGATTAATGACCATCTCTCCCATTATAATTGAAGCTACATGGAAACAAAGTCCCTATCTCGTTTGCAAAGCATAATATCCCTAGGACTTAGCATAGTTCCTGGGACACAGTAGGTACTCAATAAAATATGTTGCATGTGTGGTTATAATTATGAAATAATAATGTAATAGCAATGTGGCATATTTTGCCTACTTTATGTCAGAATTGATAATCCTAAGTGTTTTGAATGAACTCATATCACTTTATACACTTAGGTAAGAGCTATATGTTCATTGCTAAGAGACAGTTACTGGAACGTAAACTGATTTCTATGTATGAATCACAGTCTTAAGAGGCCAGTCTCAGAGGGAGAAGGAGTGGACATTGGTTAAGTACAAGAAGATAGGGAAGAGGAATGAGAATAGTACCACATGGGTTCCCTGATACCACATAGTTCTGCTGCCAAGATACTGTCTGAAGAAGAAAGTTACATCATGTCAAGCCTCAATGCCTAGTTGTCACTGGCTGTGTATTGTGTCAAGCCTACTCTCTCTGGGCCAAGTACAGTCAAGCCTTTCAACCATGAAAAGATGAAAACATCACTCTTGCATCTTCCCTCTCTCACCCTGAAAATGCGTTTGTATATTTTATAAACCACAGAGATCACAAGGCAGATGATAAAACACAGAATGCCAGGGAGGGGGGGAGAGTGGAATTGCTTAAGCTTAGAAAGGCAAATGATCAGGTTTTGCCAATTACTTATTTCTGCAATATCTCAAAGCATCAACTGCAATTTATACACCACTACCACTAAAAAATTTTGGTTTGCCATTATAGCCATAATTCAGCTACATGGATTCAGATAGAAACTAGATGTGGGATAGGACCACGAGCCTAAAGAAAGATGTATTTAGCCTACATAAACCATAAGTCAGAAATCTTTCTAACACTGTCAGGTAACCAGTATGTCACATCTTTCCCCCATGAGGGGAAACAAAATCTAATGATCATTGACTCTATCTGAAAACAGCCAAAATCACATCAACAGATGGGTGGCTGTCAATTAGCCATTTGTTAACCTGTGTGGATGTCTTGGCAGCTCTCATGCATCCTCAACAAAATGAAGGAGGAAAGGCATGAACCAGGATGAAGGGATGAGTTCTCCTGAATCTCATTTTTAATTTTTCATGCCATTTTGTATTCTTGATAGAGAAACAATTCAGTGGGAAAATAATGACAGGAAAAAAAGAGAATCTTGTCCAAGATAAATTGGAGTCTCTCCAAACCCTTTATAGAATGGCGTATTTCTCAGAAAAGTCACCTTTCTGACTTTAGATCTCCTCTTGTCAGAACTATCAAAAGAAGAGACTGTAGCCTTAAGGAACTCTTTATAGTTATTAAAAACCACAAGCATTTTGAGGGATAATAAAATGTGATCATTGTTTTTCTTCGAATAGTATTGCCTCTCATACCAGTTTCTTCATTAGGACATGAACAAAGGTTCAAGTTGAAGAGCAAATCTGAAGAGTAAAAAAGAGAGAAAAACTACCTCTAAGACTAGTTTCACCAACTTGAGACCAAAGTGTATAAGAAGCACCAAGATACATGTTAAAAAATGGGGATTCCAAGGAATGTCTCCATAAATGTTAATTTAGTAGAACTGAGGTCTGGTCATGGAATATGAATTTTAAAAAGTACTCCAGAGGATTTATCTGCAGAGCACGCTTTAAGAATAACTGTCATGAAAGAAAGGAATTTCGATTGCTCTTATGCTTAAAATGTTTCAGTTAAAAAAAATGAAAACCTTAGTTCCTCAAAACATAGTATAAAGGAGGGACAGAATATTTTCATATCCTTTATTTTTTTTCATACGTCCTATTACCAAGACATACCGGTCGAGGTAGACAGAGTGTTTCACAAACGTTAATGGTCATGAAAATCCCCTGGGGAACTTATGAAAATGTCGATTCTGATTCAATAAGTCGGGCGCAGAGCCTATGTTCTGCAGTTCTAATGAGACCCCAGGCGATGCCTTGCCTCTAGATTTCAGACCACATGTTGGGTAGCAGGCTTCTAGAGAATGGTACTCAAGCTTCAGAGGGCTCTAGAATCCCATGGAAGGATAGTCAAAACACAAATTCCCACCCTCACCCAGGCATCTGATCCCTAAGACCACAGAGGCCGAGACTGGAGCCATGCAGCTGTAAGCCAAGGACTGCAGGCAGCCACCATTAGCTCAAAGAAACCCTGTGGCACCTGGATGGCTCAGTGACTTAAGCATTGACTCTTGATCTTGGCTCCGGTCTTAATCTCAGGGTTGTGAGTTCAAGTCCATGTTGGGCTCTGCGCTGGGCAAGGAGCCTACTTAAAAAAAATAAATAAGTAAATAAACAAATAAATAGCCAGAAAACAAAACAAAAACAATGACCAACTCAAAGGAACTCAAAATGAGTTCTCCTCAGGGTCTCATCTGGAGGCCTGGCCCTATCATCACCTTGAGTCGGGGTGATGCCTGCAGGTTTGCATTTCTAACAAATCCACAAGCAATAACGATGCTACTGATCCCAGGACAATGCTTTGTAAATTACTGTTCTGGGCCATATTCTTGTGGAGAATATCACTGATAAATATCTTTCAAAACTTAGATTCTCTTTTCTCAAACGCATCGGAGAGGTCTGGGAAAGAGCAAAATCATGGTATCTCCACAAACCTTAGAGGTCACAATTGCTATCTTCTATGATTTCCCTTTTCTGATCCTTTTGGAACAGTAAAGGACATGAAAGGCACAGGACAGTCCAGGTCTTCAGTTCCAAACAGATGAGTAAGGACTCGTTTCAGGCAAAGATTAGAGTTCATTTACCTGCAATTTATATTTCATTTTGCCTTAGCACAAAGCTTTGAAATGATGTCACTTTATGCAAAAATCTGTAACCTAGTGATCCATAACCAGTGTCATGCTAGAGTAACAAGATCACAGCTCACATGGACCTTGTATAGAAGGTGGGAAGGGAATCGTAAATAAATAAATAAGAAAACAATGCCACTTCAGTGAGTCATAAGTGATGTGGACAAAATAGTGTGACATGATGAAGAAGTTACTGCTTCTTTACATTGGGTGGTCAGAGGAGGTTGCTCTGAGAAGTTACATGGATGACAAGAAAAAGTCAACCATGGTGTTCATTAAATGACCTCGCCATGGTCGTTTATTATTTTAGGGGGTGATTAAGGCACAGGAGACAATTTGTGATGAGGGAAGAAGAGGGAGAAACCTGGAAAACCTAAAGAATTGGGAGCTGCTGGGAAAATAGGACCCACTAGTGGGTGTTAAAGTGCCATGGGATTTGGGTTGCCAGAAACGACACGAAGATATGAGTTTTTCTGGATGTGTTGTATTGAGTCACATCTCTCTCCACTACCTTCAAAAATTCATCCTTTGAAACCTTCATGCTCCAATCTGGTGAGGTTCTAACCCTAGCTGAGTCACTGCAGTGGTGAAACACTTAATTATTTTCAGGCTTGAGCAGCTGTGAGGCCCGGCCCCGCAGGCGCACACTTCAAAGACTTGGCAGTTTTTTCACAATCTTTCCATTTCTGAAGCAACAAAGAACAGCACTGAACTCCTGCCAGCCTGGACAACATGGTCAGGCCGGGTTTACTCAGGACCCCCACAAGGCAGATCCATGTCAGGTTCTTTGGTGAACTGAGAGGAATGCCATACACTCTCCCAGTGCCCCAGTACAAACCACACCCAGGATACAGTCCCTCTCTCACTTCCACCATGTCCCATCCCATTTCTTCCCATCATTCACTTGGATAGATTCAATTTTAAAGGCAGGTGGAATGTCCTAGTCATTCAAGACCAATGGTTGAGTCACGTCTTCCTGATTGGTCAGATTCTCAAGTGCATCCACGCATAAGTGGGGGAAACAGGAAGGACGGAGGTGCCAGTTTGCGAGTCTCAGCATTACCCTTGGCTAAATGTGTGAAGAGACGCCATTTTTTATTAAGTCCTCTTTAATCTGCTTTCCTCTGTTATTCTTCCTCTCTCTCCTGTAGACTTTAAGAGCACCCTTTTGGTCACCCACGTGCGTATTTGTCCTCCATAACACTTCCAAACTCATTCTCCTTTCTGTGTCACAATCCACTATTCTCTCAGCCATTCTTTCACATCTCCATTAGGTAACTGGTTAGTCTGGAAACTTCCTTCTAGAACCATGCTTCTCAAACTGTGATACCTCTACTAGCCACATCTGCCTAACATGGAAATATAAAAATGCAAATTCCCTGCCTCTTACCTACCTAATAACTGTGGGAGAGTGGGGTCATAATCTGTGTCTTTATATGCTCTTCAGATGATGGGGCATCTGGATGGCTCAGTCAGGTAAGCACCCGACTTTGGCTTGGGTCATGATCTCAAGTTCATGAGTTCAAGCCCCACATTGGGCTCTGTGCTGACAGCTCAGACCCCGGAACCTGCTTCAGATTCTGTGTCTCCCTCTCTCACTGCCCCTCCCCTACTCGCACTCTGTGTCTGTCTCTCTCTTTCTTATAAATAAATGTTAAAAAAAAAAAAAGTTTAACGTATGCTCTCCATGTGATTCTTAGGCATCACATGAAGACTGCATGAAGATTTAGGATTGAGGAACATTGCTATTGGGTCTAAATGAGTGCTAGTGGATTATCATCACTTCCAGATTCATGTATATTCTCTTTAATGAGGATTTTTAAGTCTTGTCCTAAAAGTATGATGATGGGAAATTGCAGAAGGGTGTCACACTACATATTGCTAGCAGCCCACATACTGGCTCCCAGCTCACATCGCTCTGAGAATAGACCTGATGACAGGGAGGTGAGCTTCAGACAAGGACTTCTGAATGTACACCCAGAAGCCATCAGAATATCTTGCCTGGCATCCCTGACAGATAGATTAGAATACTGTGGTGTTCAGCCATAGCTCCGGTGTTCAAAGAGAGAGAAAAAGAGCTCCTAAACCATCCTCCCTTGAGACGTTAATGGCCGGTCTCTAATCACACGTCATTTATTGAATGTGAAAGCAGGTCTGATATGGGCAAGGTAGGATGACCTGGCAATTCATTTTACTTCTCGGTATCACAGACATGTTTCTGTGGACTCCGTGGGGTCAAAGAGCTTAAAGCATTTATCTAGAATAAGACAAACAGGTAATTTTCATCTGGCTTTATTCTGTTATTTTTTAATGATTAATTAAGAGACATTCCTCTCCTTAAGAAATTTGACATAAGGCAGTACCAGCCCTCACGGTAATTCATAAAAGCTGAAGTCTACAAAAGTAAGCTTGCTTTGGAAACCATGGGCCAGAATTTCCAGCTGAGAAAGAATTTCTACCAATTCTTATATACCCCCAAATCTTTTCTGCACAGTAACATCGTTCCAGGCATAAATTTTCCATCCATACTCAGCCTCCTCTATAAAGCCTTTTAGAGTGATGTGTCCTCTGGCTTGCAGCATCTGAAAGTCAGGCAAACAAGCTTTCCAGGGCTCACATTGAGTTAGGAAAACATTTTCTGCATGACATTTAGGGCCAAATTAAGGACCAAAATCCTCATTCTTTTACTCAAGACTAGGTTTATGTCTCCACAGGCAATGTGAAATGGAGTGTGGAGAAATGATCTCATGAAATAAATTAATTTAGACAGGATCCCTGGTTTGTTCATACCCCACAGAGTGTGTGTGTGTGTGTGTGTGTGTGTGTATGTGTGTGTGTATGTGTGTGTAACAGCAGGTTAGGGAAACAATAACATTGAAGAGATGAAGGGGAAGTCTGTACCAGCAGTCATGTCGACCTTTTACTACAGTTTCCACCACTTAGCATTCATGTAACCTTAGGCAAGCCTCCCTGAGGCTCCGTCTCATCACCTGTTAGGTGTCTTATGACCCCTGTTCAACTCCCTGCCCCCCAGGGTTGCAAGGAACAGAAAGATCATTAACAAGAACATTCTGCACTGAGAGACCAAAGTTCAACATTACTGTTGGTGTCCCCTCTAAGATTTGCACCCAGTTCTGTAGAGGCACATGACCATGTATGTTCTTGGGTACATGCTGACACACCATGGCTTTGACCTTCCCTTCTCTCCCACCAGGACCTTGGGACCACACATTGACCAACACCAGATGAACTCACTATCTTAATAATGATTCCCACCATAGCTCCCTCCAAACAAGATATCAGAATAGGAAATTGAACCTGAGCTTCTCACATGGAAGGGCCAGAGCATTAATCATGGTGAGAACACTGGGGTTTTTCATCGGAGTTTTGACTGGTCGGGTTCATAAAATCTCTTTCATTTTTCATCAGGAGATTCCAAGTTTTATATATTTATCATCCCTCTCATTATTTCACAGCCAGCAGCATATTTTACTTGTAGCAGTGCCTAACTTGGAATAATTTTGGAAACCACAGTGCTTATGAGGCATGGCTGACTGGGGCACCAGCAAGCAAACCATACTCTTTATTAACAGACTGGGTTAAATATTGCTTATATTTGCACCCTGGTGTGGCCTGCCATTTCAGCTTCTTTCCCCAACACCACCTACAGAACATGGGGATAATTCAAACTTTGGCCTTCCCCACGCCCATACTTCTACACTGTCACAGTTTCAAGGGACTTGGTATAAAAATAATTTATGTAACTCCCCTTATTCATACTGAAAGGCATTGACCATTGAGTGGCAACAGCAACAACTGTTATTTTCATGGCAAATGTACTTCAGTGAAATATAGTACAAGGTTGCCTCCGCTTCCTTCAGGCCACAGTCGACTCTTTAAAAATTAGTGTCCATGGGTGGTTGTCAATATAGATCAACCTCAGGGGGAAAATATGTTCACTGAGAGGTCTTTTGGCCGAGACTATAATGCACAAGGAAGACGGTGATTATAGATGGATTCTTGCCTCTTTATATATTTCTGTCCTTTCCCTATACTGCCTCCTCTGTGCGTCCATTTGGCTCATGTTTGGTGGATTTGATCATAAAAGAGTGAGTTTAGATCTCCCAGTTTATTCAATAAAACACAATTAGAATTTCTACCTTCAGAAGTAAAATGTTTATATATCACATTGGGTGTTGTTTTCTATTGATTTAATAAGATTATTGAATATACAAACACATTTCTCTCTAGTAGGGAAGATTTGGGTCATTCACTTGAGCTCCCATTCAGGCGATAAGCAGAAAATACATGGACCGAGAGAGAGAGGAGGAGAAGGGAGAGAGAGAGGTGGAATTAGAAGGAGAGGAAGAGGAGGAAGAAGAGGCCAAAGAGGAAGTCAAGATCCACGTATATAGGAATCCAGAGAGTAACAAGGAGTCTTTCAGGGTATCTAGAATTTCCGGGCTCTTGTAAGACTGTCTGAAGGATCCTGATAAATCAGCCGCACGGCTCCCTTTCTCACCTACTGGCTTCATAAAATCTCTTTCGTGTTTCATCAGGAGAGACTAAGTTTTACACATCCATTATCTATCTCTCTCATTATTTCACCTGAGGAGTTCATGACAGCACAGCTACTTTAAAACTTTATGAAAAAGCAATTCTACTAAGTTTTAACTGAGCCAAAAATGAGGTTGCTGAACCACTTTATTCCAACATCGAGCACAATGAGGAGAACACTCAAAAAACTGTTTTGCAATGATGAATGAGTGAGAAAAGAATGTTTCCTTGGGCCATTTCTAACCAGGGCAGGGGCAGTTTGGTATTCTGATTATAAGGCCTGACTCAGACACCACATTTGGTTTCAAATCCCAGGTCTGTGACCTTTTTCATCTTGAAACTGTTTGCACCCCAGATTCCTTATCTGTAAAATGAGGATCTTAGGATCTATTTCGTAGGATTATGGTGAAGATTGAGTAGACGACTCTTAGCATAGCGCATGACTCAGGTACTGACGAGGTACAAGGCCACCATGTTGCATAACTCCAAGGAGCACCATCCACTTCAAACGTGCATGAATGACACCCCCTAGAGTCATGCAGTGTACAACCTACAAGGTCAATTGTCCTTACCATTTCCTATGGTTATTATCACACTCTGTGACCCACGTTCTCCTATTCCTCTTCATTCCAGGATCCAAAAGCTACACAGAGAAAAGTAAACATGCAGTATCTAAAACGCAAACTAAACAATACCTTTTTGTATGTGTATAAGAAAACCAAAGCATTTTCTGTACTGTACATCTTTTAAACATGCTCCTTCCCTAAGACAGGCACACAGAAAACCACCTTCACTGGATGCAATGAAGATCTTTTTATTCAAAGAACAATGCCTTTGGACCAGGACCAAATCCATCTCTTGAGGTTAAGAGCCTGCATACTTGCCGGCCTCAACTTTCTGGTCTGATAGCCTGGAAGAAAGGAACAGTGTCCAGAGAGGTGTACAAAGGACTTTCCAGAAGTATGGCTGGTGGAATGTCCACATCCCATCCCCCAAACCCACAAACCCATGAACCCTGACTCATGCCTTGAGAACAGAGAGAAACCATTCCCCTCACCCCCCATGGGTTCTAGCTATTCTTTCCCATTCAGTCCTTCCACCTCAGTGTCCTCATCTGCCCTCTGAGGACAGATTCGTAAACAGAAACTTTAAAAAAAAAAAAAAAAAAGGACTCAAGTTAACTTTGAAAACTCAAATGCTTTTCACATGGAGAATTACTTTCCTCCAGGAAACCCGAGGCCTGGAGAAATTCAGTTAACAGAAATTCTCTCAGAAAGTGAAGTCGGCTTTTTCGTGTTTACAACAAGGTAATGTTTAAAAAGTCCAGTGAGGAAAGGGCGATGCATTACCAAAAAGAAGGACTTGCCTTTTTTTTTTATTGCCCTTCCCAGAGCTTAAAAGCAAAAATGTGCCCCTGCCGTGAAAAAAAATTATTATCTAAGATGGCCAGATACATCAAGATTATATAATCTCTAGAATTGCAAAGAAGAATGGTGAATGGGAGTAGTTTCTTTCATGTGGTAGACTTCCCCTCCCACACCGCCCCTCTTTGGTCCATGTTCTCCAAAGTACTTGCTTCACTTTAAACACAGAGGCAAACACTAAGTTCTGGATTGCTCTCAAGTTGCCATTACCTAGAGTCAACAAATCAGAAAAGAAGAGAAGAGGAGAGGGACGCCTGGGTGGCTTAGTCGGTTAAGCGTCCGACTTTCACTTAGGTCATGATCTCGCGGTTCGTGGGTTCGAGCCCCGCGTCGGGCTCTGTGCTGACTGCCAGCTCAGAGCCTGGAGCCTGTTTCAGTCTGTGACTCCCTCTCTCTCTGACCCTCCCCTGCTCACGCTGTCTCTCTCTCTCTTCTATAAATAAATAAAAACATTAAAAAAAAATTTTTTAAAAAAAAAAAGAAGAGAAGAGGAGACCAGAGAAGTGGGAGGTGGGGGTACGGGGAAGACGTCCTGCATATAAATCTTCATCCTCAGGGTAGTGAGGTGGTCAGTGTGCCTTCAAAAACCACATCCATGGTCCAGGGGAAAATAAGACGAATAATCCAAAGAGTTCTCCCTGAGCGGCTTTGCCTTTTTATTTGTGAAAGGGAGCCAGTCTCAGAATACTTGCCTCTCCATTTCATTGGTAGGCTTCCATCTGGTCACCACCATTGGATGAAACTAGGCTAGACAATTCCAGCTTTTTGCTTCTGAGTTAGAGGAGACCAGGGAAGAAGATGACCAGAAAGGGACCCAACTGAGCAAAATGGATTATAACAAATGCATTTGAAATGAAAGTAACTAGGGACATCTGGGTGGCTCAGTAGGTTGAGCACCTGACTCTTGATTTTGGCTCAGATCATGATCTCTCAGTTCATGGAATCGAGCCTAGAGTCAGGCTCTGCACTGACAGCACGGAGCCTGCTTGGAATGCTCTCTCTCCCTCTCTCTCTCTGCCCCTCCCCAACTCATGCACACACATACACACCCTCTCTCAAAATAAATATTTAAAAACCAAAAAGAAATAAAATAATTTTGAAAAAATGAAATGAAAGTAACTGAATTAAATCAGAAAACATTGGAATGTGCTTAACTGTTTTACATCAACATTTGTAGTTTTAATGAAAACATGAAGATTAAATGCCATGTCAAACAACACTGTATCATTCTGTGTACAGCTTAGGTAATATGAATGTATGGGAAATCTGCTGAAGAAAAAAATATTTACAGTTCATTGAACCCAAAGGATTACGGTATAGACCAGCTTTTGTTACACATATAGCACAGAGACTAAGAACATGGACTTTGAAGCCAAAGTGACCTAGGTTCAAATTCTGACTCTGTCCTTGACAAAACACATGAGCTCAGATAAATAATTAGCCTCAGAGCTTCGGTTACCATTTGAAGAAAATCCTATTGGTTTAGAGCACTAATTACATCAGATAATTCTGTAAAATGCCATGGCAGAATCTACGAACTGTCCTCCCCTTTTTTCATCATGGTGCAGTTAGCTGGGAAATAGCTGCCTAGTCAGAGACTACATTTCCCAGACTGCTTTGCAGCTAGTTTGACCGTGTGACCAAGACCCATCCAATGGAATCAAAATGCAAAATGACACTTCACGGACGATAATCCTTGCACACCTTGTCCTCCAGGCTGAATTTCCACTTCCTGCTACTTGGAATGGCCCCAGAAAGACCTTCAGAGACTGTACAGACTGTGTGACAGTCTGAATGACTATAACAACTAGTGTAGACAATTACCTGAGAGAGAAACAAATTTCAACATTTCTTAAGCCATTCATTTACTGTAGTCTTACAGTAGCTTACCCTGGCAAGTAGTAACCTCTCAATAAGGTGTAGCTACTCTTCAAATAATTAGGGAGAAGGCACTGTCATCATATACTTTTTCCTTGGCAACAAAATTGACACCAACGAACTTCTGCATCCTTCTATTCCCCAGGTCTAAAATCAGGAAAGTTATTTATAGAGATTATGGAATGTTTATTACATTAACATTTCAAAGAGTATTGGAAACCTAAGACGAAAGTCACCTAATTTAGGGAAAAGTAACATAGTAATGAGTATGTACACAATTACCATTATTACTTTTATATAACAAGTCTTAAGCAAAAAGATTGACATTATTAAAGAAATAAGGACTATACTAATTTAAGAAACATGAAAGAATAATACCCTTAAGAGAGCTCTAAGCCGATAGTTTCAAATAAAACTATAGTGATTCAATCAGAGCCATATTGACTTAAGGAAAATAGTAATTTAAGTAATGATAACTGAGTTCCATTTAAGTAAAAATATTTAACATGCTCAAGGTTCAAAATTTTAAACCATAAATTACCCAGCAACACAGTGATATGAGAATTTGGGGTTTTGTGCATCTTTGACTTGTTAGTTTTTCAAATTCCTAAAGTCTTTCAGGAGAAGAATTTATGTAAAGCATGCCTCCTCTCTTTTGACCTCTACTCTCAAAATAAAGTGGGAAAGAGCTTTCTAGAAAATGAGTCATTTATATATGTATACATATCCCCTTTTTCCCCTCGTGATTATAAATCTAAATGTAGCTCCTTGCTACACCTCCAAGGAGCATTTTAGAGCAATCCTGAACAAAACAACTTACCAGAAACAGAGACTATCATTGATTCTTTTGATGTGTAACAATCAGATAGGGGTGTCTGATTTTTAAAACACAGTGTAGATAGTAACCTTCTTATCAAAATCAATGTATAAGAGTTTAAGAGAATAAAGAAAACACAACTTATTGTCTCAAGTCCAATGTGAATACACTTTTTTTTAAATGAGAATTTAATCCCCAATTCCTTATATTAAAGAAATATGAGAGAGGCACCTGGGTGGCTCAGTCAGTTGAGCGTCCAGCTTCAGCTCAATGATCTGAGTTGAGTTTGTCTGTGAGTTTGAACCCTGTATCGGGCTCTGTGCAGACGGCTCAAATTCTGTCTCTCTCTCTGTTCCCCCCCCCCCCCCCGCTTGTGCTCTGTCTCTCTCTCCCTCTCTCAAACACAAATAAACGTTTAAATAAATGTTTTAAAGAAATATAATAGTTGCCCAAGAAATGATGACTAACACATTTGTTCCTTTGGATTTCTAGAGATCTAGGTTTTCTGCCTTTAATATTTAGGATTGATACCCAGATTCATAAACATTGTTTTAGTGTTACAAATTGCCTCAAGTTCTGACTTTTTTATTGTTCCCACGCCTTCGATAAAAAAAAAAATTATAAACACATATTTAAATTTTTGCTGCATTTGAGTACTGTAAAAGTCAAATAATCAAATACCTCTTTAGCATCTACAACACCTACAGCGCTATGGGTGGCACCCCCCCACCCCCACCCTCACCCCCAAAACAAGAAAAACACCCAAAATACAGCAAGAGGCAAGGCCTTTGAAACCTCCTGGTCCACCATAGGGGCGCCTGGGTGGCTTAGTCGGTTAAGCGTCCGACTTTCGCTTAGGTCATGATCTTGCGGTTTGTGGGTTCGAGCCCCGTGTCGGGCTCTGTGCTTACTGCCTGCTCAGAGCCTGGAGCCTATTTCAGAGTCTGTGTCTCCCTCTCTCTCTGACTCTCCCCTGCTCACGCTGTCTCTCTCTCTCTCTCTCTCCTAGAAATAAATAAAAATATTAAAGAAAAAAAAAAAGAAACCTTCTGGTCCACCACCTCCTATTGCTGAGGAAAAAAGGGAAGCTGGAGGCAGTTTTTCCCGTATCTAGGATCACAAACCCAAGTCACAAAAACATAGCTCCTTGGGGAGCCTGGGTGGCTCAGTCGCTGAAGCATCTGACTTCAGCTCAGATAATGATCTCGAAAATTTGTGAGTTCAAGCTCTGAGTAGGACTCTCTGCTGACAGCTCGGAGCCTGGAGCCTGCTTCCGTTTCTGTGTCTCCCTCTTTCTCTCTGCCCCTCCCCTGCTCACACTGTGTGTGTCTCTCTCTCAAAAATAAATAAAATATTAAAAAAAAATTTTTAAGTGTAGCTCCTCCCTTCCCTGTGAAATGCTCTTTGTGCCCCACATGTATGATTTATTTAATCAATAGAAATATTTGTCAAGTAGCAACCATTTGCCATTACGAGTGCCAAGCGCTGAGGACATAAAATGAGGTGGGAAATTTTTAATGTTCCTTTAACAGCTATCTTCAAAATGCTTCTTCCAGTGAGAATGGACTTTATTTAGAAAAATGCCAAATAGAGGCTTGGGTTAAAAAAATATACTTCAGGAGACTGAGACTTGGCTGTACAAAATCTTCAGAAAACAAAGCAAAACTGTTTAAAATCCTGCTCACACTTGATGGTTGTAATGAGGCATACAATGTACTGCAGCATACTTATTGTGACAAAATGGCAACAACCTAAATATCTATTAAAATTAGAACATGGGGTGACTGGGTGGCTCAGTCGGTTGAGCATCTGACTTTTTGGCTCAGGTCATGATCTCGGTGTTTGTGAGTTCGAGCCCCGTGTTGGGCTCTGTGCTGACATCTCAGAGCCTGGAGCCTGCTTCAGGTTCTATGTCTCCCTCTCTCTCTGCCCCTTCCCCACTCATGCTCTGTCTTTCTCTCCTTCAAAAATAAATAAACATTAAAAAATGTTTTAAAAAAGAATAGAGAATACATTTTTAATATCTATTCTGTGAAATACTAAGGAACAGCTTAAAATAACAAAGTTGATTATATGTACTAAATGGGAAAACTTGAACTATATATTACTACTGATGAGGAACATGGCACAAGCTGAGGGGCAAAGTACAAGCTAGCACTGCCCCCCATCCCGCCCCCATGGGGAATATGTGTGATATTCCTCTGACACTCCTTGCTGCTCAGGAACAAGGGAAAGGAGTTTAAGTGCTTGCCATAGTGATGTGGGAAAAAAGACAAATGAGAAATTAAATTCCCTTGCTGCCTACAGTCAATTAACAAGTCCTTGACATCTGCAGAATGACCTCCTTCAAGGACTTCAACTGCCTTGATGATGACACTTTGCTGCGAGCACAAGGGAATTTTGTCCTAACATTATCTTGACCCCCCACCTGAAGATCCTGTAAATCTACTTAAACATATAAAAATTCCTTTTGGGTCGGGGTGGGGGGGCGCCTGGGTGGCTCCATCAGTTAAGTATCCAGCTACGGTTTAGGCCATGATCTCACACTTCATAGGTTTGAACGCCACGTTGGGCTCTGTGCTGACAGCTCAGAGCTTGGACCCTGCTTCATATTTGTGTCTCCCTTTCTCTCTGACCCTCCCCTGCTCACACTCTCTGTCTTTCCCTCTCTGTCTCAAATATAAATAAACATTAAAAAATTTTTAGAAACTTCCTTTATCTCAACTCCCCCAAGATCTATGCTGGCAATCATACTCCAAGCTTATGGTCCCGATTTACACCTGAAGAGTCTCATGACTGAGGTTTTACCAAACGGTGATAAGTGCCATTTTCCTAACAACATCTAACTTCACAAGGTCCTGGAAGCGTTGCTTCCAAAATTCCTTAGAGACTTCTGCTGTTCCTAACCCCTTCTCAACCTGAGGGCATATCGTCACTTCCTGCTCACAATCCCCAGTGCAACTCTTTCTGCCCATGGGTCCTGTCCCCGCGCCTTAATAAAATCATCTTTTTGCACTGAAGACGTCTTCAAGAATTCTTTCTTGGCCATTAGCTTCAAACCCCCCATCACCCCCAAAAACCCGTCACTACTAAGTGAAGAAGCAAGCGATGGAAAAACACAGCTCTTTCATACAAGTTATGTTACACATACTCCAAAATCCTCTATACTTTTCACAGGAAATATGCATACAAGTAACAGTTTTCTATAAGAGACCTAGATTCCAGATGCTGGTCAAAAAGGACTTTATGCATGTAGTTAGAACTGAATTTTAACCAGAAGAATGTATTTATTTATTGCTTGTATAATCAAACTTTAAATAGTTTTTAAATAGTTTTAAAATTAAAAGAACTAAAAGGACCTACTTATGAAATTAGGCACTTTATTTTTTTTTTTAATTTTTATTTATTTCTAGGAGAGAGAGAGATAGCGTGAACAGGAGAGGGTCAGAGAGAGAGGGAGACACAGACGCTGAAACAGGCTCCAGGCTCTGAGCTGGCAGTCAGCACAGAGCCCGACGCGGGGCTCGAACCCACGAACTGCGAGATCATGACCTAAGCGAAAGTCGGACGCTTAACCGACTAAGCCACCCAGGCGCCCCAGGCACTTTAAATTTAAATATTATTTAGATCAATCTATCTTAACCTTAAACATGTTAAACACTTTGCAGTTAAAATACAAAGGACATGGGTATTTGAATTTCTTAATCCCTAATAGAAGTGAGAATATTTAATAAATAAGAATCACCATTGAGAGAGAAGTGTTTGATATTCTGAAATTATCTTCAAATACTGTTCCATAAAATAACTCTAAAAGGTCTCACTTTCCAATTTGATTGATTTATTAATGTTTCGTAAAAGAGTATTTACAACCTATAATACCTTAGATCACCAAAAAGTATTAGCTACTATGGACTGCATTTTTGCAATAGCCTGAAATTTATAGGACACTGAATACTTCCCCATTTTTAACTCTAAGAAAGAGCAGTGAACAAAAGAAAATGAATGGGCAACTCACTAAGGGTCAAGAAATGTTACTTCTTTTAAATAAGTCCTTATGTGTCAGCAAGGATATGTTAAAATGCCATCTTAATGGGAATTTTGAAGCTATTTATTTTCCTTCCTCTTTATAATCAAAAGTACAACTGTAAATCTCTTCTTCCTATGTAATAGAAATATTTTGGACTCAAAAATGCTGTGAGTTTCTACCCACTACAGCTTAACTTCTCTGAGTGTGACCTACAGTCTTATATATGTACGTTATCTATGTACATATGTTATCTTTACCCCAGTCTCAAGAATGTTGTGTTTCAAATGCTAAGACAATAATCTCCGTGAATGATCTATGACAAGGGGGCCACCCAGGGATGAGGGACTAGATCAAGCCTGTTGGAGATCCAAAGTTGTTTTTTCAGAAAAATCAGGTCTGACCTTAACAAATGCTATCCTCAAGAGTAATTGGGAGCAGCCAGAAGTCATTTCTGTTTTAACACAGACAGCATTAGATAATTTCTGAAGTAAATCTGCCCCCTTAATTATGTTTGTTTACACTGACTCTGAAATGCGTGTGGTTTGCATTCCTGAGCACGTATGGATTGATTTTCAGAGAAGGTGCTCAGGAGACAGGAATACACATGGTTTTAATAAGGACCACGGATAGCCTGCAAAGTAAGTAAGCCACATAAGGGTAATAAAAGACCATTTAGTTCGCTCAATTATCGGGTTTGGTAAACATGGACTCTAGCCAGGCTTCCCTTATCCACTTAGCACACTTCTGGAGGTGGAGCGGGGGGGCCTCCATTCAGGTCAGCCGACAGAGGCTCCAGGAATATATATTCATTGTTATTCCAGGTAAAACATTTGTAACCGTCAGTGAATCGTTAAACCCAGTGAAGGTCATTCACACGCTAACATTTTTTGTCAGGATGTTCTCACACAAGGCCCAGAAGATCAGCAGGAAGAATCAGTCTTTGCGAGTTAAGGACAATTACAAATCCTCAGAACCAGCGCTCTATGACCTCTGTCCCTCCTGCCTTCATTTTGGCCCTGTCCTCCTCCTTCTTTCATCCAGGCCTGAAATCTTTCCCACAAGGTGTGAGGTCGGATCCCAGCTCTCCCCGGATGTGATGTGTTGAATTTTCATGGAAAATACCTTCTCCTTTATCTTTGAGAGAGAGAGAACAAGAATGAGCAATTGAGGGACAGAGAGAGGGAGACAGAGAGAGGACCCAAAGTAGGTTCTGTGCTGGCAGCACAGAGGCCAATGTGGGGCTTGATCCCATGAATTATGACATCATGACCTGAGATGCCCAACTGACTGAGCCACCGAGGCGCCCCTCTCCTGAAATTTGGTAAAGCCAATCAATAAACAAACAAGGGGACAAAGACACTAAGGGAATCCCTTCTTCCAACTTTAATTCAGGTTTTAGATTATTCACAGGGGTCAAAGTCAAGTAGAGTTACATGCAGTTTGAGGTGAACTTGGCCATCATCCAATTCAGAACACTCCTGTGCAGATGGGAAATGAAGAGGCCCAGAGAGAACGAATGATTTGCCTAAATGCGTCGCGAGTTGATGGCCAAGTTTAGACTAGAACCCTGGTCACCCGGAGCCAAGGCCGAAGGCTTTCATGGGAACCCTGACCAAAAAAAATAAAATGAAGAAGTTAAATCTCCTTCAGAAAATATGACGCGTTGCAATATAAACTTAAGACAGTGAGCCTGAGAACTAGGTCTGATTAAGGGGGTTTTTTTCCTATAGTACGACTCTTTTCCATAACACAACTAGAAGACAATTCGGAGTTGACAGTATTTCACACTTTCTGTCCTGATTATGAAGATCCCTTTATCTGGATGACCTGGTCTCTTATTTTCCTAGTATATCTCAACTGAGTGTGTGAATCTTTGCAAAAGAACTATTTCCTGAGCTATTTTGTCTTGGCCCTTTTCGAGGTCCCGCTGTGAGAGCTATTTGAGCTAGAATATGATCGTAAGGGATGGAACTTTTTCCACTGGTAATACGGTTTCCCTTGGGGCGTAGCCTGCCTTTGTACTCAAAAATCTTATTAATTGAGTTACTATTGTATGATCAAAAACACTTCACATTTACAAAAGGAAAAACACGGTAGAGTAAGGTCAGTTTGGCAAAAGTGTGATATTTGCAGAGAGCACCAGGGGTTATCCATTTAAAAGGCCAAGTCAAATAAGACACAATTAGATCTCATTTGGCCTCCTACATCTCAGGATTCATAAACTCACATTTCAGCGATCTTGGAGGAATGAGTTTCGCCTTAATTGTATCTTGTTTCCCTTGGCCAGTCTACATTACTCAGAATCTTCTGACAGGCGCTTTCAGCAAATATCACACAGGCCTGTGTCTTGCTGACCTTTTTTTCCAACTGGCTTTTCTTTTACCTTATTCAATGTTTTTGAACAGATCTCATAGTTTATTTTGTTTAGAAAGATAAAATAAAGGGTAGGAATTTATTCATCTACGTGGCTGTGAGAAGAAAATAGACATCAACCACAGAATTTTGAGAAAAACATGTTCCAAACCAGTTCTGAAGATGCCGAGTTTTCTCCCAAGAATATACATGGTCTTCAACCTATGTTCTCCAGCTATGCAGTGTGATCTCAGAGAAAGATTTTTTTTTAACTCAGAGAAAGAGATCTGAAATGCTAAGACTTTGCATGAGGTAAACATTTCGACTAAAAATTTCAATTCGAAATTGCTATTGTAAATGGACTTCAAAGTTCTGTAACACGGTACCACACTTCAGGTGGACCTGGAGAGGCCAGCACTCGCCTGTGGCGTTATCTAGGCCCACCCACCTGGCCACGCCCTCCTGACCACTCTCTCCCGATCAGCCCCCAACTCTGGGAGCCTCTCATCTATTTTTTTCTGCTTTCAAGTTGCCAAGACTTGAACCTAAAAGGTACCAAGTAAACTGAGGGAGCCTACGACAGGTGCATTCTACAATACCATTGAGTAGTAGAAATACATGTGCTTTGGCCGCAGATGGATCTCCGTCCCCACCGCTCCACAGTCTCCCCTGGGGGGAGGGGGGAGGGGTGCAGGGGGGCTTGGCCACTCTCACAGCCGCAAAGGTCATCTCTTAGTGCTTTATGTCACAATCAACTGCTGGGCCAGAAAGTCCCCTGAACTTCCTCACCCCTGAATTTGACTGTAAGTTCCACCACTTGCTGGCTAAATAACCACGAGCAAATGACTTCTGTTTCTCCCCAATTCTCTGCTTCTGTTTCTCCCCGATTCAATCGGGGTAGTCATGTTTATCATGCAAGGCTACTGTGATGAAAGGCACACAATACATGCAGTATAGTGTTTGGTACATACCTGGGTCATCACAACACTTTAGTGTGGCTCAGCTGTTTTTCCTTTCTTTCTCTTTGACTTGTGCATTCCCCCAGGGAAGCTACTCCAGACAGCTTTGAGAGTCCTTCTCACTCTCCACCAATGAAGAAGCCAAAGTCATCCTGCCGGTTCATAGCCTCCCCTATCTCCCAGGATCCTGACGCTCCCCTCCTCCCGCCTCATAATCTCTCTGTGCTCCCCCCTCAGACCTTTCCTGCAGGCTGTCTCTCAGGCTGCAGCAGCATCTCTGTCTCTCCCCCAGCTCCCCTCGGGGCTGTGCACTTCTCTCCTCCCTGCTTTTCCTATCACATCTGACTTGCTTACTCTCTTGCATGTTAGTAATTAATCAAATGAATGGTGATTAAAGGTAGGCTCTCCTTCCTCCCCACCGGCTCCTCCTCTCCTCCCTACAGGTGTGCAGAAATCCTTAGTCTAAAATGAAATCTCTGCGCCGGGGCTCCCCTCTGCTTTTCACGAGCTCTTTGCCCATGCCAGCATATGGAGACTGTAGAGTCAGGCTGCCTCTTGCATTTACTAGCTGTATGTTGTCCTTGGACAGGCATCTTAACCTGTCTGGAACTCAGTTTCTCCGTCTGTAAGTAGGAGGGTAAGAAAGCTGTCTTGAGATGAGTTAATTCATCTAAAGCACTTGGACCAGAGCTTGGCACACAGTAAGTGCTCAGTGCCATGTGTTACACTTCACCACCCACGACACACATTCCTTAACCCCCCTCCTCCTTCAACCACAGACTACCAGAGACTTGGAATTTCCTTTTTTTTTTTATGTTTATGTTTAATGTTTATTTTTGAGAGAGAGAGAGAGAGAGAGAGTAAGAGAGCATGAGCAGGTGAGAGGCAGAGACAGAAGGAAAGAGAGAATCCCAAGCAGGATGCAGCGGACAGTGCTGAGTACTACTCCAGGCTCGATCTCATGAACTATGAGATCATGACCTGAGCTGAAATCAAGAGTTGGAGTCTTAACCGACTGAGCCACCCAGAGCCCTGAAATTTATTTATTAAAGATAATTATAGCCTCCTAATCTCCAAATGAAGTGCTATTCCTCCTCTTTCCCACCTTCTCCCCATGTTTTATCCTCATTCTTCCTCAAAGTTGACACCACTCCTATTGGGGTATTTCTTGTCTTGAGATAAGGGGGGAATTAATTGATATGTGTCTCCTATGGTCCTCTCCTACCCAGGCCATGAACTTGAGACTAGCCCTATTCCAAGGGGCAGGACAGCAGTGTCAGAAAGAAGCTGTGGACAGATGTCTAATTTCTGGCCCTTCACTCAAAACTCCTGGTAGAAGGCTTTATGATTCCCTGACCATTTGCCCAAATTGAGTTCTCACGGGTCAGGAGAAGAGATCTAGATGTTGAGCTACAGCAGAGCGCCGAAGGGAGACATGGAACATGTTCCCTACTTACAATGTCAAGGCCAAGGTTGAATCTAGAGCCAGCCCCAGGGTAGAACTGAAGCCATGGCTGGCTGACACAGCCCCCTGAGAAAGCTTCCTTTGGAACCCAGATGGCAAAATAAAGCAACAGGAAGCTTCCATTCCCCTTCCACCAGAGAGATAAGGAAGTCCAGAGGGAAGATGGGTAGATCCAAATGGTCACATGGTTATGTCAAAAGGAATCAGCTGTGGAGGGCGGCATGCACAGTGGAGGTGGAAACCCGGTAGGATCACTAATATCTCAGAGGACTGTAGTGACGATGGAAGCTGAGAACTAAATCCATGACCACAGGCCAGTGCAAAGCCCTCCCATGCCAGCTTCATACCTCTCCCAAGGAGCCATGAGCTACATGCCACACAGAGGAGAAAAGGCAAAGAATAACACAGACCCAGCATATACACCCCACCTCCGCCGTAGATTATCAGCTCCCTGAGGACAGAGCCCTGTCATTCTTTGTCTACCTTAGTACTGTACACACACTGATCAACAATTTGTTTTGAATTGAATGAATAGATTACTTTGTTTCCCTTTCTGTTACATTGAAATAGCACAAAAATCATCTCCCCATGTCTTTTTTTTTCCACCTTCACCTTAAATGATGCATCAAAAAACAACAGTGGTTCTAGGGGCACTTGGATGGCTCAGTCAGTTAAGCATCTGACTTGGGCTCAGGTCATGATCTCATGATTTGTGAGTTCGAGCCCCACATCAGGCTCTCTGCTGACAGCTCAGAACCTGGAGCCTGCTTTGGATTCTGTGTCTCCCTCTCTCTCTACCCCTCCCTGACTCATGCTTTGTCTCTTTCTCTCTCTCTCAAAAATAAATAAACATTAAAAAAAGATTTTTAAAAAAGCAACAGTGGTTCGGGATAGATGAAGAAAGTCTATGAGAGAACAAATTTCAACACTGGTACAGTATAGCTACACACGAAATTGGAATGTTTAATAAATATTTAAACAGCTCGAGCCACTAGGGGGAGTATGCACAGGTGTGATTGAAACGGCTAACAAACTGCATGACAATGTTTCACTGGCAATCACTAAGCTCATGAGGACGCACAGTCCTCTCTCTGTTAAAAAAAAAAATGTAAAAATGTAAATACCTAGAGAAACAGAGGTTGTGTAGAATATCTCAAATGACGTTGTTTCTCATCACACGCAAGCAGAGTTCAAACACTGGTCTATGCAGGCACAGTGAAGGTTTTAATACTGCAAGTAGGAATGTGTTATCTTTCTGGGGCCTTCCACCTGAAGCAGCAGCTCAACATGAGTCCCGTCGACAGCCCAATCCTCAAGTTACATTCTCGAACTATCCAATCAAAAATCATGTATTAAATCTGTCTCGGTTCTCATTGACAAATTCCAGAAGAAACTTTAGTGATCATCGCTTTACACCTGAACTAAAAGAGGCCCAGAGTAGTTCATCAATTATCCACGGTCACATATTCAGCTAGCAGATAAACCCATCCTGAAAGCTTTGGGTCTCAGGGAATAGAAAAACATTTAAACAATCTAAACTGTGTACACAGTCACCTCACATATTCCCTGTGTAAGGTCCCAAGTAGCAAAGTTTTCTTAGAACTTATTACTTCGAGGGGAGCCTGGGTGGCTCAGTTGGTTGAGTGTCCTCAGACTTCGGTTCAGGCCATGATCTCATAGTTCATGAGTTTGAGCCCTGCATCGGGCTCTGTGCTAACAGCTCAGAGCCTGGAGCCTGCTTTGGATTCTGTGTCTCCTTCTCTCTCTGCCCCTCCCCAAGTCATACTCTGTCTCTCTGTCTGTCTGTCTGTCTCTCTCTCAAAAAGAAATAAACATTAAAAACAATTTTTAAAAAGAACTTAGTAGATCAAAATAAAATAGTAATTCCATTCTTCACCATGAAAAAGATCTGGAATTCTAAGAATGATAATACGCAGTATTGGCAAATACCAGGGAAATGGTCTTTCTCATTTATTTTGGTAGAGACATAAAGTGGTACAGTAATTTTGAAACACAATTGAGCCAGAAAAATTAAAAGTTTTAAAGTTTTCAGATTTACACAGAGGTTTATATTCAGTCTTGTTCACTGCTATTTTATATGTAATAAGTAATAAATACCTGAATGTCCAAGAATCAGGGAGCATTTAAATCTATCAGGTGCATCCAATTGATGGCATACTGTGTAGCCATAAAAAGTCATTATTCTGAAAACTACTTAGTAACATACGGAAATATACTTAGCCTAAAATATACTACTTATGTAGAAAGATGTGTGTGTGTGAGAGAGAGAGAGAGGTAGGGAGAGAGAGAGCGAGTGTGTGTGTGTGTGTGTGTGTGTGTGTGTGTGTGTAAGTGATGAAATAGTTATTTTTTAGCCATGGAACTCTGTATAATTTTCTCTTTATAATTCTTAGTGTTTTGGGCAACTGTAAGCAAGCTGCTTAGAAACTCTTTTGATTCTCAGTTAGGGAAGGTGAGAGGAGGAACGGCCACCTGGCCTACTTCCTACTGATCTCACAGACATCTTAAACAACCTTCCCCATGTATGTCAGGAGACCGCCACCAGCACCCTCAGCAGTAATGACTTCTGGTTGGGTCTCTGTACTTACTGCCAGGCTGTGGGGTAGGGATAACCCTGCCCCTAGGGGACTGAGGCAAAAATATCTGCCTGTCACTAGTCCCTGTCACAGCCTTCAGAGCAAAACAACCTCCACTCTTCATATTCTGTCCAGGCATGACCAAACCAAACTAGATTGAAACCGATCTATTTTAAATTGCCTCCCTCTCTCTCTCTCCATCCCCCCTCCACTTTCTCCATAGCATTTAACATTCTCTAAAACTATATAAGTATATAACCATATATATATGGCCTATAACTATGTAATTATATATTAGGGTGCCTGAGTGGCTCAATAGGTTGAGGTTCTGACTCTTGATTTCCACTCAGGTCATGGTCCCAGTGTCATGGAATCGAGCCCCACATCGGGCTCCCCACTGAGCATGGAGCCTGCTTAAGATTCTCTGTCTCTGTCTCTGTCTCTCTCCCTAAAATAAAATAGATTTTTACGAAATTTAAAATAGCATGTCATTTACTCATTGATTATGTTACACAGTCTCTTTTCTTCACTGACACAGCCCTAGCACCTGGAAACACATAATAGATTATTTGTTTAAAAAAAGCTTATTTATTTTTGAGAGAGAGAGAGAGACAGAGTGTGAGCAGAAGAGGGGTGGAGAGAGAGAGAATCTGAAACAGGATCCAGACTCTGAACTGTCAGCACAGAGCCCAACGCAGGGCTCCAACCCATGTACTGTGAGATCATGACCTGAGCCAAGGTCAGACACTTAACCAACTGAGCCACGCAGGCACCCGCATAATAGACCCTTAATAGGTAGTTTTGAATGAATAGATGGATAAAAAATGGACAAATGAATAGATATTATAACTCTATAAAATTTCCTTTACTGAAGAATCAATTTATAAAGCAGAAGTTGTAACTCATACCTTATGAGCCATACCCAGATCATTTTAGTACCTGCAATATTTTCCTTTAAATTTTTTATTTAGAAAAAAGTTTAGCTCACAAGATCCTGTAAAAACAATGTGGTGAATTTACCACATACCCTTCATCTAGCTTCCCCCGATAACATCTTACATCGTTCTGACGGTTTTTCACACTGAAAGATGTGCCTCCATTTAAAAACCAGGAACTTGAACACAAAACCAGAGACGTATAACTTCTCCTTAAGAACCATTCGATCTGGTGACTCTGGGCCCCCCTTCCTCCCTGCAGCCTGATAGTGGCTGCCCCCTCCAGACAGGGCATGTGCAGACCTGTCTGCTACACACTTAAACATTCTGTTTTATTGCTTCCCTTGAGATCCTTAGTTCACATTTACCTTCATACAAACCCACTGCATATAAACACCTCTTCCTGAAATCTAAGCTCAATGACATGAATTGTTTTATTTTGTTTATTGTAGTGGGTTGGGTTGGGTTTTTTTTAACTGATGTATTCCACATGCTTAGAACAGTGCCTGACACACAGAAGTCAACTTAATCAACTCATTAATCATGAAATGAAGACAACTCATTTATGTGACCAGCCTGACCTTCCTAGGCATTTACATGTGAAGCCTCTGGGATATAGGACATAAGTGCCTCCATTGCAGAGCAGTTTTGCTTGGTGAAGTGACAGTCTCCCAAAGGGACTTCCCCAATGTGCTGTGGCTGACATCCTCCCCTCTGTACTCCTTTGCCCAGGTCCAGATTCCTGCCTTTGTATCATTGTTTTGGAGAAGAAACACTCATTGCTTAGTGTTGCGGTGGGTCAAAATTGTTCCACGTGAGCTTGGGCACAGATCTCAAAGTTACAGAAACTGACTCGTTTGCACAGCTAGTATTCCAAGTATAGGTCAACTTCCAAGAGGATTGGGTGGGAAAGATTCTAGAGTCTACCCACCTATCTTCCTTTGTTCCACCCCTCTGCCAACATAGTCCTAGACTAAGCTGTTGGTTGTGTCTATTTCAAACACAGAGTTATTTCACCCCAGTGGCAGAGTTACCTTTTCTTATCAGAAAGGAGCTGGACTCCTTAGGCAAAGTAGGGCACTCCATATTTATGCTCTGTATTCTGGAGTTATTCAGAGACAAAGACTTTCTAACAGAAAAAGAATATCTCAGTACAGAATTTTTGTAGAGCAATGTAAACATCTTGCCTTACTTCTAATGTGTAAGAAAAATTACTCAAATGATTCTTATAACAAAAATTACTTCATATAGACTTGCTCTCTTCCTTTAAAACACAACAGTGGTTTTTTTTTCCGTCTCCCCAGATGCCCCACTGCATGTCCATATAGGAGGAACCTCATTTCATGTGCCATGTGGAGGTACAGAAAAGTCTGGGAGTAAAACCACCAAAATATTAACAGCAGCTATATTTGTACAGATGGATAAATATTACTCTCCTGAAAAAAATGGGTATACTTATACATCAGTTAAGAAGATTTGGGGTTGCAGGTAATGAATGCCCAATAATACCACTTAACCAAACTGAGGTTTATGTTTCACATAAGAAGTCCTTGCTCTGACCTTGGTTTAGTGGCTTATAGATGTGATCAAGGAAACAAAGTTTTCATCTTTCTTCTGCTACCCTTAGGTAGGGTATGCTTTCCTGGAGGACCCCAAACACCTCATCTTATGTCTCATTTCTAGAACAGTATCTTATGGCCACTCTCTCTGCAAGCAAAAGATAATAGAAATGTGGGAGTTATCTTAGACCCAGCACAAGCGGAAAAGACCACAATAGTTGTACTGTGCACAACCCATGAAAGTGTTCATGGTCCCACATCGATCTGTTGCTTTTCTTTTCTTTTTTAATGTTTTAATAATGTTCATTTATGTTTTTTATAATGAACTTTACTTTTTTCTTTTTTTTTGAGAATTTTTTAAATGTTGTATTTATTTTTGGGGGAACTGGGTGGCTCAGTCGGTTAAGCGTCCGACTTCAGCTCAGGTCATGATCTCACGGTTCATGGGTTCGAGCCCCACGTTGAGCTCTGTGCTGACAACTAGCTCAGAGCCAGGAGTCTGCTTCAGAGTCTGTATCTCCCTGTCTCTCTGATCCTCCCCTGCTCATGCCGACACTCTCTCAGAAATAAATAAAACATTAAAAAAATCTTTTAAGAATAAATATTTATTTTTGAGACAGAGAGAGACAGAGTATGAGCAGGGGAGGGGCAGAGAGAAAGGGAGACATGGAATCCAAAACAGCTCCAGGCTTCAAGCTGTCAGCACAGAGCCCAATACAGGGCTCAGACTCACAAACAGTGAGATCATGACCTGAGCCAAAATCAGATGCTCAACCGACTGAGCCATTCAAGAGCCTCCTTTTTAATTTGTTTGTTTGTTTGTTTATTCATTTAGAATTGTTGCTTTTCATACCCTGGAACTGCCCTGAACCAAATAGTGGCTCTATGAGGGAAGGAAAAGGAAGAATAGCTCTTAGGAGAGTGGAGGGGGTATGGGAGAGGGGGGCATCTCCCACAGCTTCTCATAATCCACTCTTTTCATTTTCTGTCAGAGCTGCCGGATGTGGGTTTTAAGTATCTGTGATGTTACATCATTGATTTCTGTCTCTGATGAGGGGGAAAATCACTAGTTCCTGAAAAAGACTAAATTTCTTGGCAATCAGCCATTTGCAGTTTTGTCTGATCTGAGTTGACCTTGATCAGTTACCCCCAGAATTAAAAATGATACTTCAGCCCTCCGGTAGTCACTTCAGGCTCATCCATATATTGAGACATTACTAAGATATATCACTTAAGCCAGCATTTTGAAATCACTGAAATGGTCTTCATCTACATGAAAAAAAAATCCTATGTCTTCTATCACTTAAAAAGTGTGACATCTTCTGGGTGGCTCAGTCGGTTGAGCTTGATTTCAGCTCAAGCTCATGATCCCAGGGTCGTGGCATTGAGCCCCATGTTGGGCTCCACACTGACAACACGGAGCTTGCTTGGGATTCTCCCTCTCTCTCCCTCAGTCTCTACCACCCACCCCATAAATAAATAAATAAGTTAATACATAGTGAATTAATAAATAGTAAACATCTTTTCCAGAAAAGCAGCCAGTCTTTTGTTACTCATTTCTCAGCACATTTATGAGAAGACATAATCTCAGTAGCTACCATTTTGTTCTATTCAGACCTTTTCACGGTCTCTCCCACCATTAAATCAACCACCAACTAAATTCTGTGACTAAAACAAAGTGAGGATTGATATGCACCGTGGCTTCCTTTATTCCTTTTGCAGTACCTTCCCTGCTGAACAGAAAGGTTCTGTCAGGACTAAACCAGTGAACCTTTTCCACGCTTTGTGATGCCCTTACAGCCATTGTTACCTAAGTGAAAAGAACACTTTCTCTGAAGCTTGATTTTTTTTAGCATAAACAAAGGAAGCAGACCTCAAACATCTCTCATTTATGTTCCTCCCACGTATTAAAGGAAACTTCACCCAATTATAAAATAAAATATCTGTTTACATGTTCTTCACAGTAATTGTTCTTCCATATTGTATGCTAGTGACGTTCCACACCATCCTGTCTTGATATTTGACAAGGAATTCTGTCAAAGCCTTTTTTTTTCTTGCTTGCTTTACATCTTATCATAATAATTATCTTCACTTTCTTAGCTACCTTTATAACTTTCTTAAGACTGGTGTAATTCTTTTTTCCCTATAAGTATTGAAGCTTTGAATAAAGCCTTTGTATGTCTGCCCTTCTCTTAAACTCCAGCAATTTCATCCTGGAAAGCATTATTTTAAACTTGTTCCTGGAAAAATCCTACTGACTTATGAGTGAAATCACTCCCCTTTGCTTGAAAATTACAAAATGGGTTCATACCACTATATAAAAGTTTCCTAACTGGCCATGCACCAGAAATGAGCACAAACGTGACTCTGCCAGTCTAATTAAACCCAGTATTCAGATATTTATTTTTTATTTCAAATTTTGCCCTTTTCTATTCTAGCTGCCTGTGTGAAATCTTCCCATTCCTAATTCATTTGTTTCAGATCATTAGAGTCACATCTTATAGCGACACAGGGTTGGAGCCTTCGTGTCGCTGTGTTTGTCACTTTGATCCATTGATTCATTTTTGTGAACGGGGCATTTCTCAGCATATAAAAAAGAAGATGAAGAGGCAAATTTAACCAGATAGAAACAACAAGGAGACTTTGTATGTGTCACACTAGATGAGCTGAACAACCCTTGTCATGCAAGCACACTTTAAGAACACCGTACGTATCGAGACAGAAAAGATTCCTGTGAAATAGTAAATCATGTTAAATCTTAACATTCGGAAAATGTATGTAAACAAAATCGTCCTATTAGTGCCCCTGAAACATCCACACTATCTGTAAAGCATCTGATAAGTTACAGAGGTCCCTAGAGGTCCCTAGGAGCTTGGCAGACACTAGTGAATGCTCAGGATGAGGTTCCTCCAACCATAATGAAGAGTTTGCACTCCAAACCTAAGAACACTTCTGACTTGCAAGGTCTGTATCTCTCACTTAATTTCATTTAAAGGGAAACATTCTTGTTACAAACAGCAAAGAGTGTACTTTGATTAACGAACTTGTTTTATAGTTTATCCTTGCTAACTTCTTCCATTTTGACTCAGTAGAACACAGTAGGTACACATAATCTACCCCAAGAGCACAATCTATCCCAAGGTCCTACATCCACCTTCAATCCAAGGAAATCAAATAGGGATCAAAAGTCCTTCTCCAAAATCTGTGAAATTTTAGGCTGTATTATTTGATGTGGACTAGAGCTTTTCACACATCCTCCAGGCAGGAAGACAGACAGAAAATTAACGGGTAGAAGTGAAAAGGAGTTGTGTTTGTTGTGTGTTCAAGAGATGTGGAAGCCTGTGACAGCCAGAGCTCTCTAGGAATGGTAAAGATAAAGAGCTTCTAGAAAAACTGAAGTGTCCTTTTAAGGTACTCAATGAAAGCATCAACGCTAATCTGCCTAAGACACCATAGTAAATAGTCTACACTAAGGAGGAAGTTGGAGTGATCTTCAAAATCCTTTCCAATTCTGGGGCACCTCGGTGGCTCAGTCAGTTAGGCATCCAACTCTTGATTTCAGCTTAGGTCATGATCTCACGGTTGTAAGAGGGAGCCCGCTGTTGGGCTCTGTGCTAGGTGTGGAGCCTGCTGTGGATTCTCTCTCTCTCTCTCTCTCTCTCTCTCTCATAATGCATACATACATACCCACATACTTAAAATCCTTTCCAATTCTAAGATCTTATTACAGACAGAAAACAAAACATAAGACCTTTGTCGTAGCACTAAAGTCTAACATTCCATAAATAACAAACTTAAGACAGTAGGATTGATTGTAATCAAACCAGCAAAGCATTATCATTTCTGTCCAACGGATCATAAGAAAAATATTGATCGAAAAAGGTTAACCCTGTGTATATAAATAAAATCCCAACTCTACATAACATCACAGTCTTGGTTCTTCTTAGCTTTCTAAAAGAAGCCCCAAGGGCTGGGAAACCTGAACAGTTTCCCACAATAAACAGATTGGTTTAATAACTCTATCACTAAAAATATTAGACACCCAAATTGATCTTTTTTCTCTAATAGCTATAACTACTTCTCTAACAAATGGCTGAAATCCTCTAAGTGATACAAAAATTCGTGAACTCCTAGAAAGAAACTGGCAAATTTGAAGGGACGCCTCTTTCTTTGGGACTCTATCTCTGTAGTTTGTATCGCTTTGGATGTTCTCTTTACATTTCCTAGCTTACGATGTGGCAATGAATAAAATGTAGAGCCCCGGAAACGTGTAGTGTGTTTTCCTGCAAAAGACCTAAATCACTTGAACTCCTAAGTACTGTAACTCTACCTTCTAAAGACCCAGTCAGACTGCATTACAACATTTTTGGTTTTGACAAAAGGCAGAAAGAGCCAAGTGTATGGTGAATAAATAGGGAGGTACTAGTTAACAATACCTTCTTTTCAGTCACAGATTACCAACAATAAAATAAATTTATTTAGACAAGAACAAAATATCGGAATTTCTAGAGTCAGTGTTATAGCTTTGAGGCATTTTGAATTTGCTATTATATACAAATACTATTTGCATCCTCTGTGACTGTTGGCTGCGTTCAGCATTTCCTTCCTTAGAGGAAGTATATACTTCCAGCCTCTTACCATGGGTTAGAAAATAAGAACAGAGAAAATACACATTTTGAAAAAAAAATGTGTAAGTAGGCTATTTTATGATCATATTGTATTGCTTAAAATATAAAACAATGATTATGTTGCTAGTAACTTAACTTCCAGACAAGAATCAGTTTCTGCTTCAAATTATTTTAAGATCCTTCTGTACCTTAAGTGCTTTTTAAAAAAAAAAAAAATTTCCCTTGTAGGATTCACTAAGACTGAATGAAACAATTATTTAACAAAATAGAAGTCCATAAATATTAACTTTTGTGTATAGAGTAACTCAAATAAAAGTAACTCAAAATTAAAGAATGGGAAGCACTATTTCTAGATATAAAATGTTATCCTCCTACAAATGCAACTTACTGAAGTCCCTAATTCATACATTTTGAGGCTGATTAATAGAAGCCAAAGCTACTGTTAAAATTAGAAGTAGGGAATCAAAACGTGTTTCTTTTCTTTCTTTCTTTTTTTTTTTTTAAATTAATCTCAACACCCAACATGGGGATTGAACTCATGACTCCAAGATCAGGAGTTGCAATGCTCCACCAACTGAGCCAGCCAGGCAACCCCAAAATTGGTTCATTTATAGTTTAAGTAACTGTTTTGAAGTTTGGTCTCTCATAGGTTAAAATTTTGCCATTTCCAGGCATTATGTCGTGATGGAAAAACTATAGCTTTTTGGATGCCAATGAGGATGTTGAGATCTAGAGGTAACTCCACAGTACTTTTTTAGAGATATGAAAATGAGCTTGTACTCAGGGCCCACAGTCATTCCTAACTAATGGAATTAATCAATTATCCTTTAAAAAAAAAAAAGCTACTGAGTATACTTTATTCTTATTTTGTTTTTTTGAATGATTTCCACAAAAATCTGAGTCTAGAGGGAGCAGAACTCCCATGTGATTTGCCAGAAGTAGATACTTATGCTACTTTAATGTATCAGAGAGTAAAATCCAGATGGAATCTGTTAGATTCCCTGGGATTACCTGAAGATTTGGGTATCATGACATTCTAGAATAATCCAAAGTTCAAAGTGATATTTTTTCTAGGTGTTGTATAATCTTTGAACCTAAGCTTTCTCATCTGAAAAAGAAGATATACTAATGCCTCAAAAGATTAGAGATAATATATAAAATGATTAGCTATAGTGGCACTCTCCCACAGTGAATGGAAAAAAAGGAGATAACAGAAAAGCCATGATGGAGACCTAAGGAAAATTCTCATTCACAGACTATTTTAAAGTAAGAGATATCAGATCAAATAGTAAATAATCTACAAGAGCGTCTAGTCCTATGTGATTATCTTAGAGATGACACATATCCATAAGTTTTTTCCCAGAGAAGCTTGTCAGCCTCTCTACAGATAAGCTTCTAATGCAATCACCCCAGAATTGGCTAGATAGCTCTACCCATGTCTGACGTGCCAGATTCTAATGTTTTCTGCACTGTGTAGGAATCATAAGATTCTGACATTGATAACAAAAGTAAAAAACAAAAAAGTGAAAGAAGGGGCACCTGGGTGTCTCCGCCGATTAAGCGTCTGACTCTTGGTTTCCGCTCAAGTCAGGATCTCACAGTTGGTGGGATCAAGCCCTGTGTCGGGCTTCATGCTGATAATGTGTAGCCTGCTTGGGATTCTCTCTCTCTCTCTCTCTCTCTCAATAAATAAATATATTTTAATAAAAAAGCAAAAGAAAAATTCACATAAATTAGGATAATCCAAAGGGTGCAGTGGGCAGGTGGGCAGGGAGTACAGATAATCCCAGCCCTCTCCAAGGAAACTTTAAAGTTCTATTCTGTCATGATCTGTAGGCTGAATCTTAAAGCCACATTTATAGGCCCCTAAAAGCATAGAGTGCATAGTGCTACAGCCAAAAGTTAAACAAATTGCCAGTCTTTGTCAGGGAGGCATATTGAATACAAATCACTATCCTATCCCAATATTGCTACACACAGAATACTGCTTAGAGATCTGGTTGTTAAACTGTAATATAGAACCAAGAGAAAGGAAGATCAAGAGAAAGGTGAAGAAGTCGGTAACATGTAAATTTTCCTTGTAATCTGTAAGTATACATATCAGAATGCTTTCAAAGTTCAATTCATTGGTCTGCATGCGAAAAGAGAAAAACCTATGCAATGCTTGTGATCACCTCCCAAGACTTCTCACCATTTTCTTCCTTTAAAATTTTTTTACTTTAAAATAATTTCAGGGGCGCCTTGGTGGCTCAGTTGGTTAAGCATCTGACTTCAGCTCAGGTCATGATCTCATAGTTCGTGAGTTCAAGCCCCACATCAGGCTCTGTGCTGACAGCTCAGAGCCTGGAGCCTGCTTCAGATTCTGGGTCTCCCTCTCTCTCTGCCCCTCCCCTACTCACACACACACACACTCTCTCTCTCTCTCTCTCTCTCATGAATAAATAAACATTTAAAAATAAATAAATAAATAAAATAATTTCAGACTTAGAAAAAAAATAGCACAAAGACTCATGTATACCCTCCACCAGCCTCCCCAAATGTTAATATGTTATGTAATCACAGTATAATAATCAAAACCAGGAAATTAACATTGATTTATATTATCAACTGTTCTATAATACTCAAATTTCACCCACTGGTTCAGGGTCCATTCTAGGGTCTCACTTTGTGTTTGGTTTCGTATCTCCTTTGTCCCTTCTGATCTGGAGGCTTTCCTCATCTTTCTTGATCTTGACATTTTTAAGAGCACTGGTTTGTTAGTGACAGAATCTCTCTTAATTTTGGAGGGTCTATTTCCTCATGATTAAATTCAAGTTATGCATTTTTGGCAAGAATACCAGACTCATGCTGTGACCTTGTCAGTGCTCATTGGAGGACCATAATACAAGATGTCTCATGACTGATGATGTTCACTTTCACCTCTTGGTAAAGGTCAGGTCTACCGATTTCCCCCACTGTATTAACTCCTCACTGTAAAGTAGCATTTCATGGAGAGAAATTTTGAGCCTCTGCAAATATCCTATCTCCCAGCAAACTTTCATGCACTGGTGTTAGCATCCATTAATGATTCTTGCCCATACTTATTACTAGGAAGTGTTTGCTATGTGATGGTTCTCTACTTTCCTCATTGCTTCTACCTTTGTTACTTGGAATTTTCTTCTAAGGAAGAAGGGCCCACTTTCTCCCATTTAGTTATTGGATTACTTATTTATATCAGTATAGACTTATGAATATTTATTTCATCTTATGGGTTACAATTAATTACTTAAAATTTGTTTTTACTCATTTGTCCCAGATTTGGCCATTGGGGACTCCTTCCTGTTGGCTTCTCTGTCCTTTTGACATGACTCTATGTCACTTTTTGACCACTTCCTTACTTTCTTGCACCACAGGATGTTCAAGCTGACCTTATACTTTCCCTCCTCTAGCCCTAGAATCAGCTACTTATCCAAATAACCATTTTCTGTTTACACAGAAAGGGAGAGAGTTAAACAGAATATTTCTCACTCTAGAGTCAGTCCTAAGCCTTTTCTTATATTCAAGTCTCTTTCTGATTGTAATGCTTGACAATTGTGATGTGATGGCTACTTTTCTGGGTCAACTTGACTAGGCTAAGGGATGACCATGTTACTAGAAAAGCATTCTTTCTGAGTGTATCCGTGACGGTGTTTTTGGAAAAGATGGGCATTTGAATTTCTGTTGTTGTTTTTTTTTTTAATTTTTAACATTTATTCATATTTGAGAGGCAGAGTGCAAACAGGGGAGGCGCAGAGACAGAGGGAGACACAGGATCCGAAGCAGGCTCCAGGCTCTGAGCAATCAACACAGAGCCCAACGTGGGGCTTGAACTCACAAACAGTGAGATTATGACCTGAGAAGAAGTCGGATGCATAACTGACTGAGTCGCCCAGGCACCCCTTGAATTTCTTTTTTTAATATTTATGGGCTTGAACCCATGGACCACAAGATCATGATCTGAGCCAAAGTCGACCGAGCTACCCAGGGGCCCCAGTAAGAGATTAGCATTTGAATCAGTATTCCAACTAAAGAAGATCATTCTCAGTAGTATAGGTAGGCTCGATATAAAGAACCCAAACAGAATAAAGAGACAAAGAAAGTAAGAGTTTCCTCTCTTTGCTTCCACGAGGACATCCATCTTCTCCTGCCCTCAGGCATCAGTGTTCCTAGTTCTCACGCCTCCACACTTGGCCTGAATTACACCACCAACTTCCTGGTTTTCCAACTTGCAGATGACAAATTATCAGGACTCCTCCACCTCTATAATTGCATGAGCCAATTAATTATAATAAATTTTTATGTATAAATTTACATACATATATAATCTCCTATTGATCTGTTTCTCTGGAACCATGAGTTATACAGAGATAATCGCCAAAACAAGTTATGTGAAAAAAATTTTTTTAAGTCTTACAGAACCATTTTAAACTTTGGCTGAAGTTGTAATTCTCCCAGCTAACTTCTGGCTTCCTTGTTATTATAGTTCCTCATACATCAAAAAATAAAGTTTCCTTGGAGACTGGAGGATTCCATCTACCATTTCAACAAAATATTGAATTATGTGATTCTTGGTAGAAAGAAACAAAAGCCCTCTTTTTAAGGGATCATTTTCAACATTCAGAGAGTTCCAAAGTCCTAGCTAGTTGTTAGTATTTTCGGGATAAAATATTTCAGACCCACTGAAGAAAACTGAAGAGCCAACATAACCCATTACTTTAGGGTTACACACATCAGACTTTAGAGAAATATGATTTAGATTCAAATAACGTGGCAAAAATTGCTAGCTTTTTCCAATAATCATTCTCCTTAATTGGTCAAGTCCCAAAATGTTAGTGGGGTATATAGCCACCCTGACTAAAGCTAGACTTTCCAAGCTCCTTAAAAGCTAGGTGTAACAGTGTAACCAAGTTCTGACCAATTAAAGTGACATTTATAACACACTGGTTGAAATGGTTCATGCTTTCCACTTCCTTTTTTTCTTCTTTCTAATGGCTGTGACACGAACATTGTTGCAAGAGCTAGAGAAGGCATTTTGGACAAAAACATGGAAGTCACATGTTAAAGAAGTCACACAGTAAAGGCAACAAGATAGAAGTAATCTATCCTTGACATGATATAGCTGCCTCATTAGGTATGGTCATCTTACATAGGCTGCAATACAAAAAGAAGAATCAGTTGGTTTTTTATACACTAATATTAAACTATCTGGAAATAAAGAAAGAAAGAGAACAATGCTGCTTATAATGGCATCAAAAATAATGAAACAATTAGGAACAAATTTAACCAAGGAGGCGAAAGATGTATGCACCGATAACTCTAAGACTCTGATGAAAGAAATTGAGAAGATACAAATAAAAGGATATATATGTCATGTTCATGAATTGGAAGAATTAAAGTTGTTAAAATGTTCATACTACCCAGAGCCATCTAAAGATTCAATGCACTCCCTTTCAAAATTCTGAAGACATTTTTCATAGAAATAGAAAGGCAATCCTAAAATATATATATGAAACTCCAAAAGACCTTGACTAGCCAAAACAATCTTAAGAAAAACAAATCTGGAGGCATCACACTTCCTGATTCTAAACTATATCACAAAATTTTAGTGATCAAAACAGCATGATACCAACATAAAAATAGACACAAGATATACACATAAATCAATAGAATAGAACCAAGAGCCCAGGAATGAATCCATACATATATGGACAACTAGTATTTAACAAGGGAGCCAAGAAGACACCATGGGAAAAGGATAGGCTCTTCAGTCAATGATGTTGAGAAAACTAGCATGCAAAAGAAGGAAATTGGACCCTCTTAGACCACTTACAAAATCTTAGACCACTCACAAAAATGAACTCGAAATGTTTTAAGTACTTAAACATAAGACCTGAAACCATAAACTCCTAGAAGAATGCATAGGGGAAGAACTCCTTGACATTGGTCCTAGCAATGATTTTTGGCTCTGACACCAAAAGCACAAAGCAACAAAAAGAAAAACCAACAAGTGGGACTACATCCAACGAAATGACTTTTGTATAGCAAAAGAAACAATCAACGGAAGGAAAAGGCAACCTATGAAATGGGAGAAAATATTTGCAAACTATTTTTTCTACAAGGGGTTAATATCCAATATATATATAAAGAAGTCAAAGAACTCAATAGCAAATAGTCATCAACATCATCATCATCATCTGATTTTTTTTTAATGTTTTATTTATTTCTAGGAGAGAGAGAGAAAGAGAGAGAGAGAGAGAGACAGCGTGAGCAGGGGAGGGTCAGAGAGAGAGGGAGTCACAGACTGAAACAGGCTCCAGGCTCTGAGCCAGCAGTCAGCACAGAGTCTGACGCGGGGCTCGAACCCACGAACCGCGAGATCATGACCTGGGCAAAAGTCGGACGCTTAACCGACTAAGCCACCCGGGCGCCCATCATCATCTGATTTTTAAAAATTTTTTAATGTTTATTCATTTTTGAGAGATGGAGAAACATAGAGCATTAGCAGAGGAGGGGCAGAGATAGAGGAAGACACAGAATCTGAGGCAGACTCCCGGCTCTGAGTTGTCAGCCCAGAGCCTGACCTGGGGCTCGAACTCTTAAACCATGAGATCATGACTTGAGCTGAAGTTAGATGCCCAACCAACTGAGCCACCCAGGCACCCCAATCTTCTGATTTTAACATGGGCAGAAGATCTGAATAGACATTTTCCCAAGAAGACATCCAGAAGGCCAACAGGTACATTGAAAAGGTGCTCAACATCACTCATCATCAGAGAAATGGAAATCAAAACCACAATGAGATATTACTTAACATCTGTGAGAATGGCTATTATCAAAAAGACAAGAGATAACAAGTTTTGGGGAAGCTGTGGAGAGAAGGGAACACTGGAATACTATTGGTGGGAATGTACATGAGTATAGCCACTATGAAAAACAGTATGACGTTTCCTCAAAAAAAAAAAAAAATTACAAGTAGAACTGCTGTATGGTTCAGCATCCTCACTTCTGTGTATACATCTAAGGAAATGGCACCACAGTCTTGAAAAGACATCTGTACTTTCATGTTCACTGAAGCATTATTTATGATGGCCAGGATAGGAAGCAACCTAAGTGCCTTCAATAGCTGAATGGATAAAGATGTGATACACAAATGAGCGTGCATGTGCACGCGCACACACACACACATATGCATGACGGAATATTATTCAGCCATAAACAAAGAAGGACATCCTGCCATTTACAGCAACATGGATGGACCTTGAGGTCATTATCCTAAGTGAAACAAGACAGAACACAAATACTTTATGATCTCACTTACACACGTAATCTCAAATCTTTGAACTCAAAGGGGTGCCTGGAAGGCTCAGTCGGTTAGGCATCCGACTCTTGGTTTCTGCTCAGGTCGTGATTTCATGGTTCTTGGAATCCAGCCCTGTGTAGGGCTCTGTGCTGAGAGTGCGGAGCCTGGTTGGGGATTCTCTCTCTCCCTCTGTCTCTGCCCCCCCCCTCATGTTTTCTCACAAAATAAATAAGCTTTGGAAAGTTATAAATAAAGGGGCGCCTGGATGGCTCAGTGGGTTGAATGTCCAACTTTGGCTCAGGTCATGATCTCACGATGTGTGGGTTCAAGCCCTGCGTGGGGCTCTGTGCTGACATCTTGGAGCCTGGAGCCTTCTTTGGATTCGGTGTCTTTCTTTCTGCCCGTCCCCCACTCACACTCTGTTTCTCTCAAAAATAAACATTTAAAAAAAATTTTAAGCTATAAATAAAATAAAATCATTGAACTCATAGAATAGAGACTAGAACGGCAGTTGCCAGTGGCTAGAGGGTGGGGAAAATGGGAGATGTTTGCCAAAAGTACAAACTTCCAGTTATAAGATGAACAAGTTCAGGGGGTGTGACATGCAGCATGGTGACCATAGTTAACAGTACTGTGTAGTCTACTTGAAATTTGCAGTAAGAATAGAGCTTTAATATTCTCACCATAACAACTAAATGACAATTTTGTAAGATGATGGATGTGTTAACCTTACTGTGGGAAACATTTTGATTATATATAATCATACCTTAAACTTACACAATATTATATCAATTACATCTCAATAAAGTTGGAATTAAACAAAGAACTACTTGGGCAAACAGCAAATTCTCTGTTTGAGGAGGCAAAAACTCAAAAAAATATTCTTTCTGGTTTAAAAGGAGCAGAGGTAGCGAAAAAAACATACTTGGATAAGATTAGAGGAAATAGTGTGCCACCCAGGCCAAGCAAAGAGAGTCTGAAATGGCTGGTGGTTAGAGGGTGGAGTGGGTGGGGAGGAGGGGAGGAAGGGAAGAGGGGAAGAGAGCCGGGCAGGGCTGGTATTTTGCAAGAGCCATGCTGGGAGCCAATTAACAGAGCCGAGCCAAATGTGTAACTGAAACCAGAGCTCGTTGGGACAAAAGTACAAGTTTAAAAAGTGAGATCATAAAATCGAGTCTGAATAGGAGTAGTGTTGATACATGAAGACGGAATAGGTCCTGAATGGCTTCGGAGATCTCTTGGTTGTTTCAGAGCAAGACTCACTGTGATGCCCAGAAAGGACCCTTTGGGGCAACGAGTAAGCACCTCCCTTTTGATAGCTCTGCTAGATGGGAATTTCCCGTGTGCCTTATATCCCTGGGGAAGCTTGCTTTTGGAATGTGACAATGGAAATGACATTAAGGTGAGAGGGAGCTTTTCAAAGTCTTGCAACAGAAACGTTAAGTTCTTCTAGACTAGGGAGGTTGTTTACGTATTGTGATTTGTATCTACCTTAGGTACCCATACGTCAAGGTGATCCCTTCATGGGCCAGGGCCTGCCAGGGGTTCACAAATGGAATTAAAACTAGATATTCGTTGTGCTGGTAAAATACTCCTTTGCTCTTATTCTCTTGACAAATTGTTGCCTAAGAGAGTCCATTACTCATTTTAAGGGATACTCTTAGGGGTGGCTGGGTGGCTTCGTCTGTTAAGTGTCACTCTTGATCTCGCTCAGGTCATGATCTATTGGTTGTGGGTTTGAGCCCCAAGTCTATCTCTGCGTTAAATGTGGAGTCTGCTTAAGATTCTCTTTCTTGCTCGATACACCTGGGTGGCTCAGTTGGTTAAGCGTCTGACCAGCTCAGGTCATGATCTTTTAGTTTGTGGGTTCGAGCCCTGCATCATGCCCTGTGCTGACAGCTCAGAGTCTGAAGTCTGCTTTGGATTCTGTGTCTCCCCTTCTCTCTCTCTGCCCCTCCCCTTCTCACACTCTGTCTCTCTCTCTCTCTCTAAAAAATAAACGTTTTTTAAAAATTAAAAAAAAATAAGATTCTCTCTCTCCATCCCTCTTTCTGCCTCTCCCCCCCCCCAAAGCAATAAGCTTCTAAAAATAACAATAAAATAATAAAATAAAGGATACTCTTATGGACAATTTTTTAAATACTTTATTATTAAAGCATGAAGAGGCAAGAAATAAAAAGAATGGTTGTGAAATAAAATTTTAACTGAATTTTAAGATTGTAAACTGGAACAGTCTATGCAAATATTGCATATTGATTTCCAAAAATAATTTCTTCCCGATGTAGGCTTCTTGCTTCCAAGTCTCAGGGTCCTTTTCAATAGTAACTAGGAAATGGGCTCAGTGAACATGAATAAAGCAGTATGAGCTAGAAAGCAATCACCAAGGTTAAGTCGGAAGGCCACGTTTTGTTGTTTGCACACCAATAATTAATTCTAATACTACTTCCTACATGCATGGCCTTGTACAAGCCACTTACCCTCTCTATTTTATCAGCTTCAAATGAGAATAAAGACCTTTTCACCTCCACACAGGGGTTAGGGAAGCAGATAGGCAGAAACATGTGTGAAATGGTACCATAAGGTGTTGCACTGGTGAACTCCAGGCTTTCTGTTTAGGTAAAGCTGCTTCTAGAGCTCAGAATCTCCAACCCTTCTTTCGCCTCAGCCTGGTTCTGATAATGCCGGGCTCCCTTCCTGACTTCAAGCGGGCAGAAAGAAACCACAGGCCCAAAATGGCGTCACTTAGGT
Source organism: Hyaena hyaena (assembly GCF_003009895.1). Taxonomy (NCBI): domain Eukaryota; kingdom Metazoa; phylum Chordata; class Mammalia; order Carnivora; family Hyaenidae; genus Hyaena; species Hyaena hyaena. The sequence continues at coordinate 1,515,418 of NW_024081083.1, read as the reverse complement.
TAAGACCCCACGTCAGTATACCTAGACTTAATACTGAACCTAACTACAGTTCTAGTCCTCCAGGAATGTGACCTTTAATGGGTCAGCATGGAAGTTTCCTGATCAGCACTAGGAAATTTACTGAGACACCCCTCCTGTTCCCCAAAGGAGACCTCACGTAAAACAACGGATTCTTTGCTAATCATTTCCTTTTCTCCCGTTCCCTCTCTCCATATGGAGCTCTCATACTTGCAAGATGGAATCCTGCCCATTTCATAAATCCGTTAGTAAAGCCGATGAGATCTTCAAAGTTTACTCAGTTGTCTTTCTGTCATTTGACAGAATTCTTGCCTTTCCCCCTACCCTTGTGTTCTCTGTGTGAAAAATGGGGATTCTTATGGAATTGGAATAAGGAAAACCTGGAAAGCCCCTGGTGCACAGCCTCTCGCTTAGCACACAGTAGATTCAAGCAGTCCAAGTGCAGATGAGAGAGTTTCAGAGACCATCTTATTTATCTTCATTTTTCATGAGGAAAGTGGGGTCCAGAGAAATAAGGAAATTGCCCTGAGTTAAATACTGTGTGGCAGATTTGTACTCAATCCCAGATATTTGTGCTCTCAGATCCCTTTCTTTCCTTCTCTCTCTTTCTCTCTCTTTTCATCTTCCTTCCTTCCTTCCTTCCTTCCTTCCTTCCTTTCTTCCTTCCTTCCTTTCTTAAGTAATCTCTATGCCCAACATGGGGCTGGAACTCACAACCCCGAGATCAAGAGCCACATAGCCTATCGGCTGGGCCAGCCAAGCACCTCCCTCAGCACTCTTTCCACAGTGGCAAGCCCATGGAGAATATGGCAGGGAAAATGAAATAAGTGACAAGGGGTAGAGGCACCTGAGTTGCTCGGGCAGTTGAGCTTCCAACTCTTTATTTTGGCTCAGGTCATGATCCCAGGGTCTCATGGAGCCTCCTTGAGATTCTCTGTCTCTTTCTGTCTGCCCCTTTACCCTTCCCTCTCTCTTTCTCTCTCTCTCTCTTTCTCTCTCTCTTAAAAAAAAATGATGAGAGGACATTCCTAGGGGCATCTTCAGGTTCTTCCAGTGAAACTAGCAAGAGGATCAATTGGGAAAGGGGGAGGGGAGGAAGGAAAGGCAGAAAATAATCCCCTTTTCCAATGTATTTAGTGAACTATTGCAACCCCTTCCCATCCCAATCTTCTCACTAAGGTTTTATTTTTGGTAAAATATATTCTGATGTATCCACATAATGGAATATTATCCAGCCATTAAAAATAGTGACATAGGGACATCTGGGTGGCTCAGTCAGTTAAGGGTCTGACTCTTGGTGTTGGCTCAGGTATGATCTCACAGTTCGTGGGCTCAAGCCCTGCATCAAGCTCCTCACTGACAGCACAAAGCCTGCTTGGGGTTCTCTCTCTTCTTCTCTCTCTCTCTGCCTCTCCCTTGCTTCCTCGCTCTCTAAAAATAAATAAATAAATAAATAAGCTTAAAAAATTAGTGAAGTGGATCAAGAAGCACCAGCATGGAAAGATGTGTCTGATATATTAAGGGAACAAGGAAAACAGCTGCATAGTATGTACAATATGGTCCCATTTTTGCTTTAGGTGTATATAAACAGAGTAAGTCTGGAAGGATGTCTTCCTGACTATTAGTCGTGGGTATGGTTCCACATTATGTAAAGACCTCTCCCTCTTTATTTGATCTCTATGTTGTTTAACTCCTCAGGAGTATCTGTGATGTTGATTTGTAGGAAAACATAATGCTTTTTAAAATGAAAACTATTATTGGGACACCTGGGGTGGTTCAGTTGGTTAAGCGTCCAACTGTTGGTTTCTGCTCAGGTCATGGTCTCACGGTTCATGAGTTCAAACCCCACATCAGGATCTCTGCTGTCAGAACAAAGGCTACTTCAGATCCTCTGTCCTCCCCCTTCTCTGTCCCTCCCACTCTCAAAAGTAAATATTTTTTTTAAAGTTTAAAATAAAATCTATTGAAACAATTAATGATTAATTGCATAAATGTGCAAGGATTCACATAGGCATGATGCCAGAGTGGAAATGGAAAAATGAAAAAAAAAGTTAAAGTACAACAAAAGATTAAGAGCTTTGACAAGAATAACGTAAATATTCAGCCCTTCTTTTCTTAGATGATTACTATCTTTATAAAGCGTTTCCTTTAGAAGACCAGGAAAAATAAAATCAAACAACACATGAAGGCCCTTTTAATACTTTCAATGGAACATCTTTTCCTCACATCTCTCTGGCTTAACGTAAAAAGCAAAGCAGGCTGTCTTGGAAGCAGATATGAAAACTCTATCTGGCCCCAGATCTAAAAAATATATCCAGATTATGCCCCACATCACAGGCACACTCGTCCTGTGGTATTTTCATCTACTGTTACTCTATGTCTCAGTGCTCAGAATCATAACCTAATCTAGAAGTCCCCTGAAATGGCCTTCTGGTGTATACATAAGTGCCTGTGCATGCTTTTCTGGGAAGAGGGATCACAACCTTCATCAGGTTTGCAAAGAGATCTTGATACAAATCTGCATCTACTTGATACAAATCCACATCACAAATAATAAGAATCACAGCATTCACGTGTTCATACATATCCGCATACTCAAAAGACATCTCTGATCACTGTTTTCCTTCCACTTGGTGTTATATGTGTAATAGGAATGTGATTAGCCACCTAATATATATCATTTCTATTACAGCCATGTACTGCACATAAGGATTATCTCTATTTTATCAGCGAGGTATGTAGAGAAGTATCACCCACTACAAAGTCTTGGACCCTCCTTCCTTTGCAAGCTGGGGATCTATGCCTCCCTCCCCACCTTGAATTTAGATGAGCATTGTGACTCAATTCCATCAATTGAATATGATGGAAGTGACATTGTGTCAATTTCCAGACCAATGCCTGGCTGGGCAGCTTCCATTTCCTGTCCTTTGGAATTATAGCTCTCGAAATACAGAACCTTTCCCAAGTTGCATATTTGTGAACAAAATAAGTAGTTCTAAACCTCGACAGTCGGGGCCAGTTTATTACTCAGTGATAGATAAATGGAATAAGAAAAGTAAGGCTTCGGGTAATTTTATAATCTGTCCAAGTGACCTCAAAATTTCAATCATCTGACCCCGGCATTACATTTTTCCCCATGAAAGTTATGAAACACCTCCATGGCCCAAACTTTGACAGCATTTTCCTCCTCCAGACTTCCTGGACATTACTTCTCTCCATGCCCCTCTCTGAATCTGCTGTCCCAGAGGACCCAAGCTCTCTCCTTGTGCCAAATCCCATGTGGCCTTTTTTCTGCCTTCGTTCTCCGTGGTGACCTTGCTGATCACCACTTCTCTTTCCTTTTCTCAGAAGATATTCATACACACGCCATTACTTCAAGGTCAACACATCTAAATCCAAACGTACCATTTCTTCAAAACAATGACTATTTTAAAAGTTCAGAGTACGTCGGAGAAAAATGAGTGGCTTTTCTTAGGTCACTGAACATTTTTATGAATGCATAGGTCTTTTTTTTTTGACTGCTTTGAAGTGTGTTACAGATTTAATTTTCTATGTGTAAATAGCTTTGGGGGCACCTGGGTAGGTGGCTCAGTTGGTTAAATGTCTGACTCTTGACTTCCGCTATGTCTTGATCTCATCGTTCATGAGATGGAGCCCCGCTCTGTACTGACTGTGCAGAGCCTGCTTGGAATTCTGTCTCTCCCTCTCTCTCTCTCTGCCCCTCCCCTACTCTCTCTCTCTATCTCAAAATACATAAATAAAACATTTTAAAAAATCAAACAAAAAGAAGATTTAAAATTAGTCTACATTAAGAAAGTAAAAAATCAGCCAGTATTCCAATAACACTTGCAGAAACCTATTGACTTACAAAGATGAAAAAGTCACTGGGTAAAAGAGTAACTGGTCTGTTTCCCTGGGGGCTGCCCATCAATTTCAGGAGCAAATTAACAAGGGCGCATTTAAACCACAGACGGAACTTTTGTTGGACTCCAAAAAGAACTTCAAACTGTAATGATTTAAAATCATTCTATAAGCTAGGACTCTCTCTGTGGCAAATGATGGAAAATCCAACTCATGTTTGCTTAACTAATGAAAGAAACGTGTTGGTTCATCTATCTGCTGGTTCAAGGGTTACTCCACCTTCAGGCATAATGCCATCTACGGGCGTATGCAATGTTCTATGCACTCCATTCATCGCCAAATCTCAAATCTGCCCTCCTCTGTATGTTGGCTTTGTCTTGAGATTCTCTTCCCTTTCAGAACCAAGATGGCTGCAACAGTGTCAGGCTTTCCATCCTTGCATCATCACATTTTGCGGAGGTGTGAATACTCTTTCTCAGAAGACTAGCCAATGTCTTCTCTTGTCCCCTTGGCTCTAATTGGCTTAGATGCCCATCACTATTAGCCGGCCAGAGGATTGGATATGCTAATTGGTTTTCCCCTAGAATAGGAGAAACCAGCACTCTAGTACAAATAATGGCTGAGCAGAGGGAAATGGTTTCCCCATGGAATGTTTTTTAATTTTTTTAATATTTTTTTAAATTTATTTCTAAGATAGAGAGAGAGAGAGGGAGAGCATGAGCAGGGAGGGTCAGAGAGAGAGGGAGATACGGAATCTGAAACAAGCTCCAGGCTCTTAGCTGGCTGTCAGCACAGAGCCCGCACTGGGCTTGAACCCACGAACCATGAGATCATGACCTGAGCGGAAGTCGGATGCTTAACCAACTGAGCCACCCAGGCGCCCCTCCCCACAATGGAATTTTAAAATACTAGAAAGAATGAGAATGTATGTTGGGCAATGGTAAGTGCCCACTATGATAATACTGTTATGTAAGAGATATTTTAAACTTTGCTTATATTGTTTATGTCTTTTTAAAGGTTATTTATTTATTTTGAGAAAGAGCGAGAACACAACCAAGGAAGGGGCAGAGAGAAGGATAGAAAGAATCCCACACAGGCACTATGCCATCAGCACACAGCCCGACACAGGGCTCAAACTCATGAACTGCGAGACCACGACCTGGCTTATATTTTTCAAAGTAAGAAATAGAGTTATTTAGTCTTATAAGTACCATGATGTCATATAGAAGAATAAAAAATATCAAGCCAAATTACTTTGATACCATTGAGATATTGATTTTGTTCCTCTTTAAGTCACTGCTCTTTCCAGCCTTGTCTCCTATATTTGTTCATGCAAATTTTGCTCCAGTCTCACAAATCTAGATTTGCAATTTGTTCTAGATTTGTTCTAGATTGCAATACAGCTACTTCCTCTATGAAGCAATTGAAAAATAATGATTCTTTCCCAGCAGTTTTCTCATAATTTTTAAGTTGAAATTTGCAAATTTACCACCAATTCCCACTCTCTGGACTGTGGAAGATATTACTTTGATGTTGGCAGTCTTGCCGCTGACCTTGAGTGTGGCCACAGACTTACCTATATAGCACTCCTGGAAGTTCCTAATAATCAAAATTGCTCATCAAATGAAACTTACAGGTCATCTTGGATGGATACTGGGCACTATATCCTCACTTGTTTCTGTTTGTAATCCTAATAGCTCATGTGTTATAAGCATAAACATTCAATAAGTGTTTGGAAAATGGAACTTAATTGAATGGAAGGTAAAACCTAAGAGTAAGTTAGACAGTGGTAACTGATCAAAGCTAGTCACGAGTTACAGATACACCCTTCTAACATGAACATCTAAAATGTGAGAACTCAAGAGTTTCCTTTCCCCAAAAAGTGGGTTTTCCCAAAATGTGAAATAAAATCATAATGTGTATCACAGCTTCCCCTGAGGAAATGGTTGAAAATCATTTAAAGCAACACACTGGCATTTAACTAGTCCTGATCCTAAGAAATAAAATAGTTTAACAGATTCCCTAGTTAGAAAATATAATATGTGGCAAGTGATGTATTTGAAAAGAGGGGGGAAAAATCCATCCTCCTAGCCAGATCTGGCTGGGGAATAATTTCTGGAATTGTGGACAATTATTGTATATATTCTTAACCATAATTTTAGATGACCTTATAGCACTGGGAATTGCCCCGCTTTATAGCCCAGAAGTGATTACATAAAATAGTGTTAAAGTGATTATAATAAGAACTACACAGGCAGTAATGTTTGCTGCTTTGCAAAATACTTAGCCCAGGAGACTCTTCAAGGCTGAATGGAACAGAAAATACTGGTAGTCATAATAGATCTATTCCTCCAATAAAACTCTGCACACACTGGCAACCAAAACACAGAGCCATTTTCTCCGAATTTCACATCTCATTTACCACTTGACACCAAAGAATCCAATCACATTCTTCAAAAACGGAACAGACTAGCTATTTAGCATCATGTCACAAATGCTTCCTTACCTCATCTCCATGACATTTGTATTTAAAATGTTCTGATTTGAATGCACTGATATTTAATTGCTTAAGGCTAATCAGTGAAGAGAGTATCAAAACAACATAACAATTAAAAATTTTAGGGATTCCTGGGCAGCTCTGTCCATAGATCATGCAACTCTTCATCTTGGGTCTATGACTTGAGCCCCATGTAGGGTGTAGACATTACTTAAAAATAAAATCTTTTTTAAAAATTAAAAATTATATAGTGTCACTTAACTTAACCAACATAAGAATTCCAAGTTTTTGAGTGTTTTTAAATATCTGTTACCTTTTTAGTGATCTATCTATGTTTGTCATTAAGAACCTTCTAAAATAGGGTATTTGTCATGTTTTTCTGTACAAATGGTATTTTAATGTTTCCATGTAGTTGATAAGGGAAAGTTGTTCTTTGTAGAAGAATCCCAATTAATAAACATGGAAGACATATGGAACACCCAATAAGATAATAAATCTAGTAAATGAACACCAGTGGCAGTTAACACTAGTAGACAAAATATTCATGGAGAACTTTATAATGGGGACACCTGGCTGGCTAAGTCAGAAGAGCATGTGACTGCTGATCTCAACATCATGAGTTTGAGTCCCCACACTAAGGGTAGAGATTACTTTAAAAATAAAATCTCTCCAGATTGCCAGAGATAATACATGTATTCAGCAAAGCTGCAGGATACAAAATCAACGTGCAGAAACCTGTTGCATTTTTATGACCCAGTAATAAAGCAGCAGAAAAAGAAATCAAGGGACCCCATTTGCAATTGCACCAAAACCAATAAGATACCTGGGTATAAACCCAACTAAAGAAGTAGCAGATCTACACTCTGAAAACCATAGAACTCATAGGAAAGAAATTGAAGAGGACACAAAGAAATTGAAAAGCATTCCATGATCATGCATCGGAAGAATAAACATTGTTAAAATTCCATACAACCCAAAGCAATTTACACATTTAATGCAATCCCTATCAAAATACCACCAACATATTTCACAGAACTAGAACAAACAACCCAAAAATGTGTATGGAACCACAAAAGACTCCAAGTAGCCAAAGCAATCCTGAAAAAGAAAAACAAAATGGGAGGCAACATGAGTCCATATTTCAAGCTATATTACAAAGCTGTACTCATCAAGTAGTGTGGTACTGGCACAAAAACAGACACAGAGATATATGGAACAGAAGAAGAAAACCAAAAATAGACCCAGAGCTATATGGTCAACTCATCTTCGACAAAGCAGGAAAGAATATCCAATGGAAAAAAGACAATCTTTTCCACAAATGGTGTTGGGAAAACTGGACAGCAACTTGCAGAAGAATGAAAGCAGACTACTTTCTCACACCATACACAGAACAAAATTCAAAATGGGTGAAAGATCTAAATGTGAGATAAGAAACCATCAAAATACTAGAGGAGAACCCAGGCTGGAGCAACTTCTTACCAGACACATCACCAAAGGCAGGGAAACAAAATAAACATGAACTATTGGGATTTCATCAGCTAAAATCTTCTGCACAACAAAGGAAACAATCAACAAAACTGAAAAGCAACCAGTGGAATGGGAGAAGATATTTTTAAATGGCATATCAGATAAAGGGTTTGTATCCAAAATCAATAAGGAACTTACCAAACTCAACACCCAAAAAACAAATAACCCAGTTAAGAAATGAGCAGAAGACATGAATAGACACTTTTCCAAAGAAGACATCCAGATGGCTACCAGACCCATGAAAAGATATTCAATAGCCCTCAGCATAGGGAAATACAAATCAAAAGCATGATGAGATAACACCTCACACTTGTTAGAATGGCTAAAATTAACAACACAAGAAACAACCCACTTGGTGAGTATGTAGAGAAAGGGGAACCCTCTTGCATTGTTGGTAGGAATGCAAACTGGTGCAGCCACCATGGGGAACAGTACAGAGGTTCCACAGGAAACTAAAAATAGAACTACCCTACAATCCAGTAATTAGACTATTAGGTATTTACCCAAATGATACAAACATAGATTTGAAGAGGTGCACCCCAATTTTTATAGCAGCATTATCAACAATAGCCGAAGTATGGAGAGAACCCAAATCTCCATTGAGTGATGATTGGATAAAAAGATATGGTATGTATATATATTCCATTGTGTGTGTGGGCATATATATATAATAAAAAGATATATATATATATATCCACACACACAATGGAATATTACATCAGCCATCAAAAAGCATAAAATCTTTAAAAAAAGTGAAATCTTGCCATTTGCCATAAGGTGAATGGAGTTAGAGAGTATTATGCTAAGTGAAATAAGACAAATACAATATGATTTCACTCGTGTGTGGAATTTAAAAAACAAAATAGATGAATATATGGGGGGGCAAGAGAAGAGAGGGAAACAAACTATAAGAGACTCAATGATAGAGAACAAACTATGGGTTGATAGAGGCGGGTGGGGGATGGGTACTTAGGAGGGCACATCACTGAATTCTACTCCTGAAACCAATATTACACTGTATGTTAACTAACTGAATTTTAAATATAAATAAATAATAAAATCTTATTTAAAAAAAAAAACTTTATAATAGAAGGATAAGGTTGACAATACCTGAACCTATTGATCGATCGTTCAAAGTATTCAGGCAAACAGGATGTGATACCCTGATAGATTTTTTTGTCTATTGTTGCTTAGTATGTTACTCCAAAGTTTAATGGCTTAAAACAACACCAAACTTTATCATCTCACAAAATTTCTCTCATCAAGAATTGAGTGATTTATCTAGGCAGTCTAGCTCAAGGAATCTGGAAGTTGCCATCAAGATGTCAGCTACGGTTACAGTCATCTGAGGGCTCATCTGGGACTGGAAGATCCATTTCCAAGATGGCTCACTCTCATGGCTGTTGGCAGTAGGCTTTCTCCATAGGGCCACTGAGTTTGCATCTGCCCTGACATCTGGCTTCCTGAGACTGAGTGACCCAAGAAAGAGAGAAGCAGCACCTTTAAGGTCTTTTATGACTTAACCTCATAAGTTACATATCATTTCACCTATGTCCTATTGTTTCACTATTCATCGGGGGATGGGGGAGAACTACACAGGGCATAGATATGAGCAAGCATCTTTTTTTTTTTTTTAATGTTTTATTTATTTATTTATTTATTTTAATGTTTTATTTATTTCTAGGAGAGAGAGAGACAGCGTGAGCAGGGGAGGGTCAGAGAGAGAGGAAGATACAGAATCTGAAACAGGCTCCAGGCTCTGAGCTAGCTGTCAGCACAGAGCCTGACGTGGGGCTCGAACCCACGAACTGTGAGATCATGACCTGAGCTGAAGTCAGACGCTTAACCGACTGAGCCACCCGGGCGCTCCAGATATGAGCAAGCATCTTGAAGGTCAGCTACCACAGATGGAAAGCATTCCTATGAGGTATTCTTGCCCCATCTCCTGTAATACCATTCCAGAGTTAATCAAACATGTAGATCTAACTAACAATTTATAAGAAAGAAGGGAGAGATGAGGAATGGGTACAGGAACAAATTAACACAGCAGAGAAATGGTCAATTCCTGAATGTGAGACAATATAAAGAGCTAGCCAGGGATATGGAGGAATGGTTATAGATGAAAACAGATTTAAGAGATATAACAGGCAAATGATAATAATTCAAACATCTCAATTGCAAGACTTTTTTCCCACAGTTGTGAACATTTCCAGGACTGGGTGTTAGATGGTATTTAAAAATTGCTTTAAGATAATGGCATCATGGATGAATGCATGTAATGCCCTTATTTTTTACTGGAACCTGCTGAAGTATTTGAGATGCAAGGGCATCTGGGATTTGTTTTAAAGTAATCCAACAAGGGGTACCTGGCATCTGACCTTGGCTCAGGTCATGACCTTGCAGTTTGTGAGTTTGAGCACCACATCCGGCTCGTTGCCGCAGAGCTCGCTTCATATCGTCTGTTCCCCTCTCTCCCTATACCTCCTCCACCCACAATCTCTCTCAAAAGCGAATAAAAATTTTTAAAAATAAAAATAAAAATAACCCAACAAAAGTGAAAAAGTTGGGGGACAGATAAGACACGATTGGCCAAAAAGGAGAAAATTGTTGACCCTGGCCAATGAATTTATGGGAGTTCATTCTGAGTATGTTTGAACAATCCCCATAGTTCTAAGCCACTCAAAGTTTGGGGTTAGTGACAATAGCTAGAGGTATCCAAAGAGGCACTGCAGGACTTTTAGGCCAGTTGGGGAACGAATGGGCCTGCAGTTGTGCGACCTTGGAGTCTGGGGCCAGGGCGAAGGCAGACTGAGATGCAAGGGGAGGGTGCGGAGGGGGCAGGGATGTCAACTTGGAGTGGATGCAAATGCCTGTGCTTCATGGTGATAACAGTTTCTTGTAGGGTAGTGACCCAAGACCAGAAAGGAAGGAAAGAATCCTGGGCTGGTAGGGGCCCACATCCTTCTATAATCCGCACTTGCTTCCTGTCCAATCACCACTATTTCCGGTGTAACTTCCCGGCAGGGATAATGCTTTCTTTGTGTCTTTAAGTACATCTCTTATAATTTCAGCTCAAATTTCCCTAACTTTTATAAAAGTTTTTGTTCTGTTTGCAGTTTAAGATTTGTTTTCAAGGGTGTTGTCGGGGCAAGAAGATACTAGTTGCTTTTATTCTTCCTTTCAATCTGTATCTCTCATACGGGTATTGGAACAACATATTAAAGTGTGTGCTCCGTATTGAGCAACTTGGAGAAAGCCACGGTGCAAATGCCGAGTGATAACTATCATGAGGATAAACTAGGCGCCACAAAGGAAGACTCAGAAAGACGGTGGATTTTTTAATAACTACTTTTATTTCATATTATTTTATTTTTTTAATAAAGGAGAATTTTCAATAAAAGTGAGAGAATAATATTTTTAATAGGAGAGATAATAAAAGGGAGAGAGAGAATCCCAAGCAGACTTCATACTGTCAGCAGAAAGTGCCATGTGGGGCTCAATCCCATGGATATGAGATCATGACCTGAGCCGAAATCAAGAGTCAGACATTTAACCAACTGAGCCACCAAGTGGCCCTCTTTTATATGTTTATTTACTTACTTACTTACTTGGTTTTGAGAGAGAGCTCAAATGAGCAAGGAGCAAAGAGAAGGAGTGGAGAATGAGATAATCCCATGAGGGGCAGAGAGAGAGAGAGAGAGAGAGAAAGAGGGAATGAAAGAGAAGCGGAGTTCACCCGAAGCAAGACTCAAACTCACAAACCAAAAGTTCATGACCTGAGAAGAAGTCAGATGCTTAAGGGACTGAGACACCAGGTGCCCCCCAACCCCTCTTATAACCACGTTTAATCCGCTCATTTTAAAAGTATTTGCATATATGGGGCGCCTGGGTGGCTTAGTTGGTTAAGCTTCCGACTTTCGCTTAGGTCATGATCTCACGGTTCGTGGGTTCGAGCCCCGCTTCGGGCTCTGTGCTGACTGCCAGCTCAGAGCCTGGAGCCTGTTTCAGAGTCTGTGACTCCCTCTCTCTCTGACCCTCCCCTACTCATGCTGTCTCTCTCCTAGAAATAAATAAAATATTAAAAAAAAAAAGTATTTGTATATGACTTGAATGAACAGACTCATTTATGACTGATTTACAAGGTTGTTTAAAATGTTTACAGCGTCTCTGTATAGAAACCTTTCCTGTATAGAAACATTAGCAATTTGAACACTCTGAATTCATGAAGAAGAATAAAGGACTGTCCACGGAAGAGGAAAGCCTCCCTCTGAAATCAACACAGAAATGGTTTTATCAGAATCTTTCCACTAAAACTTTGTAATTTATCCCCAAATAAATTGGAGTTCCCTCGCTACTCATGGCTCAGAAAACGAATCATCGTCTTGGTCAGATTCAGATATGATCTGTCCTTGAAAGTAGTGGTTAAGAAAGAGGAAAGGTGTGGTGCCTGGGCTGCTCAGTCAGTTAAGTGTCGGACTCTTGATATCAGCTCAAGTCCTGATCTCACAGTCCGTGGGTTCAATCCCCACATGGGGCTCCAAGCTGATAGCACAGCTCTCTCTCCCACTGTCTCTCTGCAGCCCCCCTCCTCTTGTGCGCATACACACATGCACTCATTTTCTCTCTTTCTCTTTCTCAAAAATAAATAAATAAACATAAAAAACAAAGAGGGTGCCTGGTGGCTCACTTCGTTTAGCATCCTCAGGTCATGATCTCACAGATGATCTAGCAGTTCCTGAGTTCGAGCCCCATGCTGGGCTGGCTGCCATCAGCGCAGGGCCCACTTTGAATCCTCTGTCCCCCTCTGTCTCTGCCCCTCCCCCACTCATGCTCTCTCTCCCAAAAATAAACAAACATTAAAAAAAAAAAAAAGGAGGAAAGGTAGTCAATCATATCTCAATAAAGCTGGGGGAGAGCAGAGAAAGGAAGAGGAAACGTAGCAAGTTTCAGTTTCCATAACTGAAATAAAGTTAATTACATGCCCAACTGTTCATGAAAAACACTTTCTTGTGTATATAGTGTTTTTGTTTAGGGAATTTGTTTAATTTTTTCTATACGCTCCACATAGACGTCACAGTGATTTCAAATAAAGGAGTCACAACCTGGACCTCTATTTAAACAATGGAACAAATTAGTTGTAAAATTTAAAATTCTGTCAAACTGATCACTTGGGGTTGTGTAGAACCATAAAACCTGATTTAATTAAAACACAATGTTCAATAAGGAATAAGTCAGGAAAAGAGCATGTGTTTTCTTATGAAAGAGACCCTGTTACCTAACTTACTAGTGAGCTCAAATATGTGTGGGACCAGTGTCTTTAACTGGATTCTTCCTGGGCTCAAAGATGGAGGCAGCCCATGAAACAAGTATTGCACCTGTTCCCTGGGGTCTGGACCCTTCCATTGTGGTCCCTGGACCAACACCTTCGGTAACAACCAGGAGCTTGTTAGATAGGCAGACTTTCAGGCTATCCCCATACCTACTGCATCAGAAAATATCCTTGAACACATTACCCATGTGATTGGTATCCACCGTACATTTTGAGAAGTAATGCTCTACATTATATCAGAATGCTTCAGATTCTTAATCTAGCCTCTCACTTCAAATCTTAACCACTAGACAGGTTTTCATCCCTGTCTCTGAGATGTTTCCTCCCCATTTCTGGCTCAAGCTTGCAGGGTATCAGATACAGCATCCTGGTCAAGACCCTTGCACCTCAAGTTGTAAGCCCGAGGATAGGAAACAGGTCAGAATCATATCTCTATCTATTTTAGTGCTTGCCACAAAGCTGAAACTTAAGTACCATTTGAAGAATGAATGAAATGGATGGCAAGTATGAAGCCTGGCCCCTCCTCCACTTACTAGCTGTGTGACATTGAATAAATTACTTAATTTCTCTGAGGCTCACTAAAATAGGAATCGTGATACCTACCTCAAAAATATTTCTGAGAATTCAATGAAACTAAATGCACCTGGTGTAGGTACACATTCCCTTCCAAGGGCTCTAGGTATTTTTTTCTTGTGTTGATAAAAGAATACTGTATTTCTTTCCATGTTTAACCACTGCCTCCTCTCTTAGTTGGCTCAGACTCCAATAATAGAATACCATACACTGAGTGGCTAGCTTAAACAACATGAGTCTATTTCCTCCCATCTCTGGAGGTTGAAAAGTCCAAGATCAAGGTGCCAGCAGGATCTGGTTTCTAGTGAAAACTCTTCCCGAATTACAGAGAGCATTCTTCTTGCTGTGTCCTTAAGCTATCTGGTGTCTCATCGATTTTTTTTTTTTTTTTAAGAACACCATTCCCATCAGATAAGAAACCTACCTTTATGACCACATTTAACCTTAATTACCTTGCAAAGGTCTCTGTCTCCAGATATGGTCACAGTAGGGCTTAGGGCTTCAATATATAAATTTAAGAGGATACGGTCCTAACAGCTCCAATACCTGGCATTGAAGGGCTCACAGTTACCAATATTCTGTGTGTTAGAAACACCTGCATCCGTTACAGCAACACCAATTCTACTTCTTTGGCCCTACAATGTCTTCATGTTTCCTCATTCCAATTTTTATATTTCTGTAGTGTTCTGTATCCATCTTACCCATAGACCCTCATGGGGATCTCTTGCCTAATAATTGTTATTAGTTTCCCTAGGTTCAGCAGAGCACTACACTAGTCAGCTACCTCTCCACCTCATAAAACTTTAAGCCTTAGATTAAGGAAATAAGGTCTCGGAAATGCAAGTAGTATTTATTTCCCTATACTAAGTCAAGATGAAAATAGGTTAAACATGGGGCTCCTGGGTGGCTCAGTCGGTTAAGCGCCGACTTCGGCTCAGGTCATGATCTCACGGTTCATGGGTTTGGGCCCCGGGTTGGGCTCTGTGCACACAGCTCAGAGCCTGGAGCCTGTTTCGGCTTCTGTGTCTCCTTCTCTCTCTGACCCTCCCCTGCTCACGCTGTCTCTCTCTCTCTCTCACACACAAATAAATAAAAAACATTTAAAAAATTTTTTAAAAAAGGTTAAATATATAATCACAGGAATTCCAAAACTTCACTTTGAAACAAGATGATACAAACTAGTGTCCCTTTTTGAATTCATCTCTGACTATTCTGCTCCCTCATCCTGTTCGAAATCAGCATATACTTCTTTAAAAAGAGCCATTACCTACTTTCTGTTCATAGCAATGTTACTTTTTAAATGAACAGGCTTTCCGGGGCACTTGCGTGGCTCAGTCAGTTAAGCGTCCGACTTCTGCTCAGGTCATGATCTCAGGGTTTGTGAGTTCAAGCCCCACGTAGGGCTCTTTGCTGTCAGCACAGAGCTTACTTCAGATCTGCTGTCTCCCTTCCTCCGTCCCTCACCTGCTTGCTCTCTCTCCTTCTCTTTCAAAAATAAATAAGCATTTTAAAAAATGAACAGACTTTCCACTAAATCTCTAGATGTGAATGTCTTCTTTAACTGCTGTGATTATGTTAAAATCATGCCCAGCTGAATGGTTAAATATTCCTTAGAATTGTGCAGAGTTAGACAAAGCAATTACCTTAGAGAAACAATTAATGAGAGGTTATAATTCGGTAAATGTCTACTTCATACTGTCCTTGGTAAAAATATAAAGATGGGAAAAACACAGATTCTTTTGTCTTGGAGCTGGTTGGCTAGTGTGAAAGGCCCAGATATGAACGAAAATTAAATAAATTACCATCATTGATTCTCTAATGAAAATGTCTATAAGATACAAATGATTGGTGGCATGTTAGGTATACTTTGACTGTGGTTGTAAATCGATATTGATGACAGCAAAACTCTTCAAGAGCATTTTTTAGATTCTCTGTCTTCCATTCCTCTTCTCCTATTTTCTCTTGAATACTTGCCAAGTAAGCTTTGATCCCATTGACTCCTTTTAAACAGTCTTTGTCAAGGTCACCAACTTCTCAGTTTGCCCCCTGGTTTAAATTCCAAGGTAACATCTCACAAACGTATTTCCTCAGCCTCAGCCTGGATCTTTCCTCAGCTGAACTCCAGACCATCCGCTGGAATGTAAGACAAATTTACAATATGTATGGCATCAATGTAATAAAAAATTATAATATCTAGAACTGAGTCCTCAGTTTTCTCCCACAAACCTTCCTCCATGACCGTTCTCCCATATTTTATCTGCTGCTCAGGCCTCAGCACCTAGAATCATCCTTCATTTTTCTCTTTACCTTGCATCCTTTTATAGACTTCACCAGCAAGTCCTGTTGACTCTATCTCCAAATCGTATCCAAAACCCCACACTCCTCAATGCCACCAATGCTCAACACCGCTCCAAACCGTCATTATTTCTCACCCGAATTCTGCAATAGCCTTATAACTGCCCCCACCCTCTGCTTTCACTCCTTCTCCCTTACACCTGATTGTCCACCCAGCTACCAGAGACATCCTGCTAAAATTGCAGCCACATCACATCACTTCTCTGCTCCAAACCATCCAGTAACTCCCCATCTCACTCAAAGTAAAAGCAAACACACTGAGTGGACTGTAAGGTCCTGCGCAGTTTAACATTGTCTCACTATCCTCCCCTTTACGTCTCTGAACTCCCCACCAGCTCCTCTCCCTCACCCTACTGTGATCCCACCTCGCTGGCTTCCTTGCTGCTGGTCAAGCACACCAGTCATGCTCTTGCTTCAAGGGCTTTGCTGTTCTCTCTGCTTGAAATGTTCTTATGCCAGATATCCTTCCGTATAGCCTGCTCCCTCACCACCTTTTGGTCTTTGCTAACGTATCACTTTTTATGTTAGGCCTTCTGTTCCAGACGTGGTTCAATCAAAGGAGCAGAAGCATATGGAAATAGATGATAGATAGATACATAGATTGATTTGAGAGAGAGAGAGAGAATGAGAAAGATTTGTTACAGAGATTATAACATTGACTTCATGCAATTGTGAGAGCTTGTTAACAGTCTCTGTGAGGCTGTTTTATTTTCTTTTTTCTAAATTGTGGATGTATAAGATAAAATGATTAGGTTGATTTATTTGTCTTGAATCAACAAATTATTTTGGTGCCATCTTAGTACATATGAAGAGTTAGAAATTTGAAGTAAAATTTCAAGAGGATAGGTTTGAATGTTAAGTATATGAGACCAATAAATATATAACTTCTATTGAAAAATCTTGGAAGTTTGGGTTTTATAGCTACACTCCATAGCAATTCTAATATCAATCACCCTGTCCAATGTTCTTCCTTTTAACTAACCAATAGTTCTTTTGCCATTGTAAATATCTATTGTCTTTTGATCTTTTGCTTAGTAGCTATTGAGACAATGGGAATGGCTTTTATTGTTGCAGTCTATACAGCATTTGTGTGGACTTTCAAAGGACCCGGTGGGTCCTCTCAAGGTTGGGCTTGCTTCCAGCTTTTCTTGTCATCTTTGCTGTACTCACTGAAGTAACATGACAGGTAAAGCTGGCCGACTTGGACATAAAACTGTTTTCTTCACATCTGGATGTGGAGCTTGAAATGCTCCCGCTTGAAATCTACAACTCAGAGAATAGGGCACAAGAACGCATTTAAAGATGGGAAGGACAAGGAGAAGCTGGAATCCATCAGGACACCCTGGAATCCTTATCAGTTCTCAGTGCCTCCAACTTGCTGGTGTGGGTGTCCTCCCTCCATCCTAGAACTAAGCATCCAGCTGGTCCAGGAGTCTGAGAAAGTGCAGCAGACAGGGGAAAGTGGGACTGCGGTTCTGGCCACTGCCCTACACTCATGACGTGAGCCAGCAAATCAGCTACACTTTATATGAGCTACAATCAAACCTGTCCCAACTTCTCAGGCATAAAGAACACAGTGGAGGCTGCTTCCCTTCCTCCCTCCAAATATTACCCAAGAAATGTCCAGGGAAAGAAAGCATCATTCAGCCCACTCAAGTTACACATCACAAAGCCACCACCCTCTCCAGGATCACGCAGTCTGACATTGTGACCCTACCTCCAGTGCTCACTAACCTTGTGCAATTTGTCTCTATGGCATTAACTTTCTTCATAGTTTACTTACTTGTTTTCTCTACTGTCCTGGCTTGCCCACATAAATGTGAGCTTTGTAAGGACAGGGAGATTTGTCCACTGCTCTATGACTAAGGCCCAGAAGAGTGCCTAGCACACAGTGGACCTGTAAATATTTGTTGAATAAGTGAATTATAGAAGCATTCTGATGAACATTTTAACAAATCTTTAATTATGATTACTTGTCTCTAGGAGAATCACATACAGATTTTCTGACTGTAGCAAAGGCGAATTAGAGGTATCAGTGATAAACTTACAACATATGAAATAGCAAGACAGCTAAGAACTAATGAGCTATAACTTATTCCCACTCCTTATCTTTTAGGAACAGGGAACACATTTACAGAAAATGGTAAAGGAGCAAAAAGATGTTTTAGAACATCTTTCAGGTGATGTGTGGAACAGTGAAGATAAGGCTTTGTTAAAGATTGCTTATCACCTGATTTCTCCCATTCAATTAAGCACTTGATAAATATACCTGGCTCTTCTTGATGAGTATCTTGAACATTTTGTCTTATCTTCCACCCTCTTTTCAAAATGAGCATGCTGCGTGGAGACCTGTGCTCAGGTGTGAGTCTGAGAGAGAAATGGAGATCAATGCTTCCTTTCCCCCTGCACCTTGTTCAAAGCACCCTCCTCAAAGAAAACTTTCATCACCCAGTGGTGGCATGAACTACTCCTTTTTGAAAAAATCCTATTATATCGGTTCATCTGCAACACAATTCATCTCTTTATGAATCTCTGTATGTCTCTCTTACAAGCTCACTCAAACAGCCGGGGTCCTGACGTGAACCAAACAGCACACACACCCTGGGATAATTCACAAGGAACTTGGTACACAGATTCAGGCAGGGTGCGGAACTACCAGAGACAGTCTACGAATCTGGGTGCTGTCACCTCCTTACACACAAATGCAGGAAGGTATTCACGGAAGGAGAGAGAGCTGTGGCCAGTGGGTCTCCTTGAGAGAAGCCAAGACTTTGTGTGATGGTCACTTTGTAAGGTGACTTCTCAGGGAGGTGACCAGGAGCATAAATACCCTGACCGCATTCTCCTCCCCTCCTCTAATTTATTTTCAAAGCAACCCATTGGCTGACCCCAGACAGAAGCCAGGAACCACAAGAACTCACTGATGGCATCTCTGCTAGTCTGGTTCCTAGGACCAACGGCAAGTTGGGGGAGGATGTGTGACGAACCTGGAATCGCATGTGGAAGGCATGTGGCACTCCCAGTGAAAAGCAGGTAGTAGGTCTCTGTTTTAGTCCCCAGAGTACCTTCACAAACCACTTGGTGTTTAAATTGGACTGACACAATGTCTACGTGTGAGGTCTACTAACCTACCTCAATACAGCTGGGCAGAATGTGAGGTAGATTCCAGTGACGCCTGAGGGAGAGAGATGACAGGTTGACTGTGATTAGGTCCTGAGATTATCTCTCAGAAACCAGGAATCGACCTGAAAGGCAAGGATCTTCCACCAAGAGTCTTTGGTGACCTGATCAGGAGAAAAATTCAAGGGTAAGACCCTGAAAGAGCTTCGGAAATATTTTTGGTTAGTTGGTATGCTGACCTGAAGGCACCAGCACACTCCCCTAGGTGGGAGGCAGGGAAATGGCGCAATGAACCGTAAGAGCAATCAAACACTCCATTCCTTCAATGGCATGCCTGGTGGTGAAATAGTAGGGGATGAGAATTCACAGACTGGGCGTCACAGGGTAGCATCATGGGTCCTTGGGGAAAAAAACCCTCATATAAAGGCAGTACTTGGCAACATCTCACAGCTTTCTCTTATTACTTGTTGCATTACTCTTAGAGCCTTCCAACTTTATATGTATGATTTGTGTGTTGTGTTTAAATGTTGGTCAGTGACAGAATAAAGGAAGATCAATGAAGGAAAGAGAAAGGTACCTGAGAACTTTGGAACTTAATTTTTTAAATGTCAACCTAAGGAAATCGGAGAGGGCCACGAGGAAAATGGCATATATCTTAAAGACCAATTAGCATTTTACATGCCTTTTATTAAATGGATATGTCCTTTAACTAGCCATATCGCTTTCACTCAACAGCCTAATAACCCAGAAAGTAGTAAAACTAAATGCCTACCTTATTGATTAGCTGTCAAAAATATTATAATATTTCACCTTTCTCATAAAATATGTGCTAAAAATTTATTAGGACATTAATATACAAATTTACCATTCCTGTGGAATATGCCATGAATCCAAAACAGCATGCTGCCTTTGGTCTTTTTAAAAGCAATGTTCTTGTACAGAACTACAGAAGATACATATAAATATAGCAATTTTCCTAAATAAGGATTTATTTCCATGAACCTTTCACATATGTTCTTAGTTCTTTTGTTAGGGTTTTAAAATAGCGTAATTTCTGCATGATCCTTTGAAGATCTTAAGATAAAAAAGAAACCATATAAACATATATTAAACAGAGCTTGTTTTTTCATTCCTGGAAAGATAGGATAAAAACCAAAATTATTTTGAAACAATCATGTTTTTATCCCAGATGATAAGGGTCCTGTTTTATTTACCTTGGGGTTCCCAAAGTTGACATTAATCCTGGCATCTCCTAAGTGTTTTATAAATGTTTTAATCACCATATATCCTAAATATGCAGGCTATATACCTCTCGTTATTAAAACCCATGCTATAAGAATTCTCACATTGGGGTGCCTGGGTGGCTTAGTTGCTCATGCTGTCTCTCTCTCTGTCTCTCTCCTAGAAATAAATAAAACATTAAAAAAAAAAAAGAATTCTCACATCACTGCAATGTACTATATACATGGCTTATCCAAAATGCGTGGAATAACGTCCGTGGTATATTTTATTCATTAGAAGGCTTTCAGCTTCCAGGAACAGAAAGCCTTGTTTTAGTCTTCCAAAACAACAGGAAAACTGATTCTCATGTGATAAGTGGTCATGAGATGGCGGGGGGAGGAGATGGGGCCAGGACTGGCAAAGTTGGCAGCTTAGTGACCTTTCCAAGGATGCAGATTCTTTCCATCTCTCTGTTTTGTTTCCTTGGCATATCAGCCTCATCTTCAGACTAACTCCCCCCACCACGGATAAATCCAGAAATGAATACATTGTTCAGAAAGAGGAAATAGAAAGTCCTTTTTCTTCTCTGAGTCTCTTTCTTTTTTTAATGTTTATTTACTATTGGGAGAGAAAGAGAGAGGAGGGTACAGGGAGAGAGGGACAAAGAGCAAGCAGGGGAGTGGCAGAGAGAGAGAGAGAGAGAGAGAGAGGGAGGGAGACACAGAGTCCAAAATAGGTTCCAGGCTCTGAGCTGTCAGCACAGAGCCCGATGCAGGGCTCGAACTCACCAGCTGTGAGATCATGACCTGAACTGAAGCTGGCCACTTAACCAACTGAGCCACCCAGGTGCTCCCTCCCTGAGTCCTTTTTTGAGATCAAGGAAGACTTTCCCAGAATTCAACCATTACACGCTCAGCAGGCTTCTCCTCAAGTTTCAAGGGCCAGAATTGTGTGTGTGTGTGTTATTGTTGTTGTTGTTGTTTAAGGAGACTACAACATCTTAATTATGTCAGAAACAGTTGTCCTCCTAAATTCTAATAGCACGATCAAGAATATTGCTACAAGCTGGGGCGCCTGGGTGGCTTAGTCGGTTAAGCGTCCGACTTTCGCTTAGGTCATGATCTCGCGGTTCGTGGGTTCGGGCCCCGCGTCGGGCTCTGTGCTGACTGCCAGCTCAGAGCCTGGAGCCTGTTTCAGTCTGTGACTCCTTCTCTCTCTGACCCTCCCCTGCTCACGCTGTCTCTCTCTCTCTCCTAGAAATAAATAAAAAACATTAAAAAAAAAAAGAATATTGCTACAAGCTTAATTGAAAGTAACAGTTTCGTTATAACTTAAGATAAGAAAGCTATGCTTTCACTTGCACAGCAAATGCTGCTAACTGCCGACCCAACAGCCATACTCCTTCCTTTTCTTCTTGGTCAAGATTTGTATTATTAGCAGAGGTCATCAAGATCATCTCACTGATACTAGTTCACAATAAAATGTACTCAAAAATTTTTTTTTGTTTCCTTTACTGAAAATCACCTTGTTTCATTCATGCTATTCGATATACCTAGGATACTACTGTGAACAATACAGACCAAATTTTCTGTCCACATAGAGCTTAAATGCTATTATGAATAAGATATACCTCATATGAGGTAACAATGGGTACCAGCTTAAAAATATGTAACATTAGTTTTTTATAGTCTTAGAATAATCAAGCTTCTCAAAATTTATCCTGAAAAAAATAGTCAAATGTGGTTGCAGGCATGTTCATTAAGTGGATGTTCACAACAGCAGCTAAGAGGGGAAAATTGGATATAGCCTAAATATCCAAAATCAGGGACCTGGTGGAGAGAGAGTTATTGTGTGTCTATTTAGATAATCATGAAAAATAATGATGGTTACTATGATGAGCTCTGAGTAATGTATACAATTGTTGAATCACTATATCGTAAACCTGAAACTAATATGACACTGTATGTTAGCTATACTAAAATTAAAATGAAAAAAAGATAAGCTCAATCCTGAAATAATTAGTATATATTAAAAACATTTTAAATAAAAGATAAATTCACATTTGCAAAGGAAAAACAAAAGACAAAAGGAATTATGGTGGTTATTATTTAGAATATTGTATAATCATTAAACATAATTGTGAGGAATAGTATTTATTTATTTGTAAAAATGTTCAGGACAGGGTTGCCTGGGTGGCTCAGTTGCTTGAGCATCCAACTTTGGCTCAGGTCATGACCTTGCAGTTCACGAGTTCAAGCCCTGCATCGGGCTCTGTGTTGACAGCTCAGAGCCTAGAGCCTGCTTCAGATTCTTTGTCTCCCTCTCTCTCTGCCCCTCCCTGACTCTCACGCTCTCTCTCTCTCTCAAAAATAAATCAACATTTTTTTAAGTGTTCAGGATATAACACTAAATGAAAAAATGAGCCACAAAGCAGTACATAAATTACAGTATGTTTCGTTACACATGAATATGAATAACATCAACACATTAACAGTATGTAATTACTAGATGATGTAATTAGGTGATGTAAGTTAGAGTGAGGCTTTTTTCCACCTGTTTTCCAGGTTTTCATTTATGAACTTACAATGACTTGATATATAAGAAAGAAGGTGGGAAGTTAAAGTCATCGACCCTGATTTTAAAGTCTCACTATAATACCATCAACCATTTATTTATCACGTGCTTCCCATGTGCCAACCAATTCACTAAGCACTTTGTATTTTTTCATTTAATTCTTTCAACGATCAGATAGGTTAGGCATTGCTATTTTTTCAGGTTTTTCCCCAGGCTATAAAATGGGTTTAATGGAAGTTAAATATCTTGGCCAAGATATACACTACTAAGAGTATATATAACTTCTAAGTGGTTCACCCTGAATTCAATCCAATCCAAAATAGTCTGAGTCAGAGTCTGGTCTTCTAAGCACTGATGCTATTAAGTCTACAAACACAGGCAGTTAAAAGCTAGCTGAATATGGCAGAAAATCAATGAATTAGATCACAAAACTTTGGGGAAAATATAAATGGATAAACAGCTCTATCAAGAAGGCAGATTAACTACAGGAAACGATTTCCAAAAGAGTATCTTGGAAAAGAACATGATTTGACAGATGATAGATGATAGATAGGTAGGTAGGTAGATAGATAGATAGATAGATAGATAGATAGATAGATAGATATAGATATATCCTTAAGAAAAGTGGAAAAGAATATAAACTGCTGGGGTGCCTGGGTGGCCCAGTTGGACAAGCGACCCACTTCAGCTCATGTCATGATCTTGCAGTTTGTGGGTTCGTACCCCGTGTTGGGCTCTGAGATGACAGCTTCGAGCTTGGAGCCCGCTTAAGATTCTGTGTCCCCCTCTCAATTTGCTCCTTCCTTGCTCATGCTCTCTCTCTCAAAAATAAACACTAAAAAAACTTTTTAAGGAGTATTAGCTACTAGCAGTGAAACATTTACAATCCCCTGCAAGAAAAAGAGCAGTCTAAAATTTACAAATAAGTTCCTCCTGAAACATGTGCCAAACACTGCTCCTCAGGAGAGTGGGTGTGGTTCGTAAACACACTAACCCCTGAGGCGAAGAATACAAAATGAAAGCAAAGCTTTAGCAGCTACAGTAACCCGCAGAGTGAGTTGAGACTCACTGTGAGTGAGTTCAGATCTACTGGATGAGAAGTACCTCCTCCCACTTTGAAGGATTGACCTCCAGGCCGAAGCAGTAGTGTGTTCAAGTGCAGGACCCAGGGCATCTGCATGTCCAGGAGGACGCCACACCCAGAAACCAGATGTTTCACTTCCCTCTTGCTCCAAACCACTCCAAAATTTAGCTGCTTAGACAGAGTTCTTTGGCTTGATGGGGCTCCATTAGGCAGTTCTTTCATGGCTCTTGCCTAGAATTGTTCGAGCATGGGGTGCCTGGGTGGCTCAGTCGGTTAAGCGTCCCACTTCAGCTCAGGTCATGATCTTGTTGTTCGTGAGTTCGAGCCCCACGTCAGGTTCTGTGCTGACAGCACAGAGCCTGGAGTCTGCTTCAGATTCTGTGCCTCCCTCTCCCTCTCTCTCTGCCCCTGCCCCACCCTCACTCATGCTCTGGTTCTCTCTCTCAAAATAAATAAAACATTAAAAAAAAAAAAAAGAATTGCTTGAGCATGTGCAGATATAGTAGCAGAGGCTGAAATGTGCAAGAGAATTCAGCTGCATGCCTGGCCCCCAGGCAGGGAAGGTGGGAAGGCCGGAGGCCCTCTCCTACACACCCCCAATCCCAAGTCGGCTTTCCCCTTCAAGAAGTGACCTAGGGATGCCTGGGTGGCTCAGTCGGTTAAGTGACCAACTCTTCATTTTGGCTCAGGTCTTGATCCCAGGGTCGTGAGATCGAGCCCCGTGTGGGGGTTCTGTGGTAGGCATGGAGCCTGGTTAAGATTCTCTCTCTCCTGTTTCTGTCCCTCCCCTGCCTCTCAAAAAAATAAATCCTCTGTCCCCTTCTCTCTGCCCCTCTCCCAACTGGTGCTCACTAGCTCTCTTCTCTCTCTCAAAAATAAGTAAACAAGGAAAGGAAAGGAAAGGAAAGGAAAGGAAAGTCCCAGAGTGCCTGGTTGGCTCAGTTGGTTAAATTTCAAACTCTTGCAATGGACTCTGTGCTCTGTGCATGGAGCCTGCTTGGGATTCTGGCTCCCTCTCTCTCTGCCGCTCCCCTGGAATAAATAAACATAAACTTTTAAAAAATGTATATATATTAAATGTGTGAATTGCTGGCCCATTTTGTTGTACTGAATGACACTGCCTCTCCACTGTATCTCTTCCTTTAATGTGTTTGGAAAGTGTTTATATGGATAATTGTTAATTTGATTCAATAGCAAAGACAATAAATGCATGTTGGGCATTTCTTGTATTTAGATTTATTTTCATGGGGCTTGTAATTGAACTTCTAGTTTTAATATAAGAAGAGTTAAAACCACACTGAGATACCACCTCACACCAGTCAGAGTGGCTAAAATGAGCAAATCAGAGAACTCTAGATGCTGGCGAGGATGTGGAGAAACGGGCACCCTCCTACACTCTTGGTGGGAATGGAAACTGGTACAGCCCCTCTGGAAAACAGTGTGGAGGTTCCTCAGGAAACTAACACTAGAACTCCCCTATGACCCAGCAATAGCACTGCTAGGAATTTACCCAAGGGATACAGAAATGCTGAGGCATAGGAGCACATGGACCCCAATGTTCATAGCAGCACTCTCCACAATAGCTAAAACATGGAAAGAGCCTAAGTGTCCATCAAC